>NC_135479.1:114790587-114878087 GCF_052094955.1 Ictidomys tridecemlineatus | reverse complement strand
CAGCAGTCAATAATTTCTACTCAACCGAATTCCAATAAAGACTGAACACCCAGGCTCAAGTAACTTCCTTGGGAGTGTTCAGGTTATTTCAAACATCAATGCCAAGAAGGTATGTGTCCTAGACAGGTGTGGTGGTGTGCACCTGTAATCTCAGTGACGCAGCAGGCTGGGGCAGGATTGCAAGTTTGAGAATAGCATGGGCAACTTAGTGAGAACTTGTCTCAAAAATTAAAAAATAAATAAATAAATAAAAAGGCTGGGGATGTAGCTCAGTGATATAGTACCTCTGGGTTCAATTCTCCCACACCAAGATTGGGGTGGGGTGGAGAGTAAGTATCCTGACTCCACAAGGAGAGGAAAGGCAGAAGCTCTATCTTTGATAATTACTTGAACTTTTCCCTGTGCTTCTTTCATTGCCTGATTTCTTTTTTGGGGGGGACAGGGAAAACTGAAATGACAAAGAGGAAAAGGCGTAACTCCTACTGGCACAGTGGTTCATTCCTTCTGAGACCCTCTGAGAAAATGTGTAAAATGTCCTCACAATTGTCAGTCCAAGGCTTGAAAGAAAGAAACATGTATCTTTTGTGAGCCCCTAAGTTTCCCATTGGTCAAGGTTTACCTCAGGGGTGCCAACTTCCTTGCACTTCTGGGTGGGCACCCACTGTGGGATGTCTGTCGCTCAATGTGGTGGAAGAGAGGCCCAGGGCAGAGGGTCAGCCCAGTGTGCTGTCTGGTTACATCTGCATGTAGCTGGTCAGCACACCAATAGTCAGAGTAAAATGTTGGCCAAGAGGATGTGAAACAGACACACTGGCTGAACTTCCAGGAAGAGGTAGAGTTTCTGAAATCCCAGAAGGAAATATAATCTGAGGAAGACTTGAAGTCAGCACTGAGATGACCCAAGGGAGGGAGGCCAGCACTGGGCGAGGTGGCCTACGTGCAGTAGTTTCCTCAGCTGCTCCAGCCACACCTATTCCATGGCCATTAAGGTGCTCCCTCCTCCGTCCTGTTGCTGATCTTGTCCCTCCTTTATTCTCTCTCAGGCTCTCACTGAAGAAGCCCAGGCTTAGAACATAATGCAGCATGGTGACCCAAGTTCTACTACCCCTGAGCCCAGCTCACCTTTCATATCCCCCAGACCCTGACTCTGTGCAGCTTTCTTACCTCTGAAATTCTTTTATTGCCTGAAGACCAGTACATTAAAAAAAAAAATAAATACATAGTGATGAATTTTGGTAGTATTGGGGAAATTTACAACTTGTTTCCTCAGTTGGAAGTTTATTTCCTTAAGGACAAAAGCCATAGATTATATTTCTTTGCATCTATCAATACCTGTCAAAGGTGCTATAGGGAACAGACGTTCAGTAAATGTACAATTGATTGTTGATGCAAGTTCCATTCTGCAAAACTCCAAAGCAACTGAATTTCAAGGCAACTGAATGAAAACAGGGCACAGCCATGGTTCATGTGTAACAAAGGAACTAAATCCATGTGCCTTGTGAAGGCAATGAATAGATGGTCAGCCCGCTTAGGTAAGCAGATTTTGCTATTGCTCTACAGCTCATTTTCACAGGGAAATTTCTGGTAAATCCCTGAGCTTAGAACTGCCAAGATAAGAATGCACATTAGCCAGTAGAGAACAAGACAGTAAAAGTGACGTACCAAAAATATGCTTTAGAGCAAAGAATATAATGCCCTTGCTTTAGGAAATAAAACTCAAGCCACCAGTTACAGAATAATCAGAGCTTCCCCCTCCTCCAACCTTAATGTTTAGGTCAGCTTCCTGGATGGGAGGCTGCAACAGGCACTACAACTGTACACCTGTATTTTCAGTTCTTTTTTCTGTCCTGGATCACTCTTTTGAATTTAGGTGACCTTGTGACTTTCTTTGACCAATGAAATGTTCATGAAAATGATGCATGTTATTCCCAAGCAGAAGCATTTGAGAGCCAGGCCCAATTCTCCAGCTCATCTTCTTTTGCCGCAACGATCATGGAAGTAAGTATTCAGTTCGAGGCACCAGGTTGGAGGAAGGCAGATGGAGTGCATTTCTTCAAACTCTAATTATTGAGCACTGACCTTGTACAATAAACTCTATTTATTGACGCTGGGAATACACTAGAGCTATATAAGGCAAAGTCTCTGCTATCATGAAATTTCCTGTCTGGCTGAGTAGATCTCTATTTTAAATGCTATAAACTGTCAGTTAATTATTGCCTTGACTGAAATTATGAGGGAATTAGAACATGTTAAGAGATCACAAAACATGGGCATCCTGAGGTTCAAGATTGAATGGGAGGGTTGATTTAAGAACAAGTAGGAGTTAGCAACTAAAGAATGTTCCAGGCTGAGATTCCGAGACTGCCGAGTCAATCTGAAGAAAAGACAAGCAAGGCTGAACAGGAGAAAATGGGGACACAGTCGCCAGGCTCATGAAACATAAACCTCCCATGACTCGTCCACTCCTCCAGCAACTACCTCCACCCTCTGCCATCCCAGGACATCTGGCAGGGTTCTTTGGCAGAGACCAGGATTCTCTTTGGCTAGATTAGGTGGAAAGGGATCCATTGCCGGTATTAAATAGCTTACGGAGAAATAAATTCTATGTTGTATTTCTAGGAAGTCCTCCCAAAGCCACGTCGCATGACTTGGCCACCCATCATGGAAGCGACTGCCCAGCATGATGAAGAAAGACACTGCCTGTTGAAACTGAAAGTGGCTGTCACAGCTGCAGGCTGGAAACCACACACGCCAGGAAGTTGGACATCACATAACTCAATTCTTTCCCCATGTATCTCAGTTGCAAATTCAAGCCTTGCATAATTGCCAGGGCTCAGCAGATCTAAATCACATCCAGAACCTAGCTTCAAGGAAAGCTGGGAAAAGTCCCTTTAATTTTTTCATCTTTACAGTAGGGAAAGTCTACAAGTAGAGAGCTGAAATTAAGGGAGTAAAACATGATTGACAAGTGGGACTTCTCCCTTTGAAAGTCTTCCAGCTCTCACCGTAGTTTTTAAAACCCTGCACTTTATCTAGGGACACTCTCCTTTTCTTTCTGTTGTCTTTTCCTCTGTCGGGAATAAAAGCATTATGAAATATGTATTATAGATCTTTGGGCCTCAGGATTTTGTGAGGCTTGATTTCTCCAGGTGCTGGGCACAGGGGAGGTGATATCCAGGATAGGAAACCGTTGTAAGCACCTATACCCATCTGGAGACACTTTGAGCTCAAATAGTGTTTTCTGTTTATTGCCAATAAAGAGACAAATCTGCTGGAAGAGACAACTGAGGATCAACATCCCCAAATGGGAGTGGAAGAGCCCATTGGCAGGCTTATCTTTGCAGCCTTCTGGTAAATTACTGTGTAATAAGGGATGTGTGAGTGCAGGGGTTTTAGAGAAGACCAAGAAAGACTTACAGTATCGCATTGGCTACACCTAAGATCCTGCACCCAAGATTGGTCTCTAACTTCTCATTACCTTCAAAGAGGTCTTAAAGTAGAAAGGGGAGGAGGCCATGGCAAAGAAAAAAAATTCATCATTCCCTGCCCTACTTCCAGGCATTTCTAGATCTTCCCATGAGCATTCAATCACCCTACTATCTGGCTTTCCAATGGCTACCTTCTCCCTGTATCCTCACCTGAACACCCAAGCAGATATCTGGTTTCTCATCCTCTTTTTATAAGGACATCACCTTTATGATCCCATTTAATCTTAATTACCTCCTTAAAGACCCCATCTCTAATATAGTTACGTTAGGGGTAAGGGCTTCAACATATGAATTGAAGGGCAGTAGGGAACCTTTGTCTCTATAGACAGTGGCAAACACCCTGTGGGCCTTGAATTTCTACTACCTCATTACTTATTTGAAAAGAAACAAATTAAACCTCCCAAGAAGGTGACATTTCCACTGATATTGGCATGGCAGCCCAACAATGGCCTAGTTCATTTCTTAACCATTTTGGGGAGAATTCTCTGGCTCAGTGTACCTGAGCCAAAGTGGTAGCCAAAGTGCCAGTGAGACTGGCTTGCCCAGTGTCCATGGGTAATCCTGGTGTGTTTCTTGCTTTGTGACTTTGATCAAAAAATGTCCTGCAGCTAGAATGTCTTCCTTTCTTCTTAACATGCCTCCTTCTAGGACATCTAGTGTCCTGTTATCAGACGTTTATGTAATCTTAGGGAAGGAAAACAAGTACTACTAAATACCTTGATGTGCTAAGAATTGTTCTAGTTATTTCCAGATACTTTTTCACTTTATTCTCCTAGCCTGTCACTGCCCTGCACAACATTTGACAGATAATGAATCCGATAAGACTTAGGAAGATTTAATAATTTGTGTAAGTTCCCACAGTTAGTGATGCTATGATTAGCTTGTGTGTGTGTGTGTGTGTGTGTGTGTGTGTGTGTGTGTGTGTGTGTTAGATACTGGAAATAGAACCCAGGGATGCTCTACCTCTGAGCTATATCCCCCATCCCTATTTAAGGGCAGGACATCTGCTACATTGATAGCTACACTCTTCCTTGGCATGAACCAAAGAAAGTCAAGGCCCTGTAACAGCACTTACTCGTTGTCAGTAATTAAGTTGGGTTAATTATATATTTATCATATGAAAGACCTAGATATCTAAGGCCTGAGACATAGCATGCTCAGGAATTATAAGGATTCATTATAAATACTTGCTGCCTGTACTAGAAGCTAAAATATCCAAGCCAACTGGAAAATTATGGCGGGCTTTATTTGTTAAGCATTGTCACTACACTTTGAAGAAAACCACTAATTACCCAGTTAAGTCATTAAATTAATAAATGGATTAAATTCCTTTAAAATTTTGGCCAAAATGGATGTTCATTTCTTAAAGAATGTCCTAGAAAAATCTTGTTAGTCTCAAAAGGCTTTGGGAACAGGTTCCGATTCTTTAACTCTCTGAATGGCTGTATACATTTAAGATAAAATTAAGCACTTTCCTTTGTAAGTAAAATTGTATCTCTCTTTACAACTCAGCAGACTTCTTTCTGTAGTTAATCATTTTCATCAAAATTCTTAGAATACAGCAAGGATTTGTTCTATGCAACAAAGAAATCCAAACTGAAGAGAAAATACTACATTGACTTTTTACACAAATTATCATTAATGAAATTTTCAGGGAAATGTGAGATCCAGTCTTTCTTTTTTCTTTGAAAGTATGTTTCTGGAATAAGTTGGGTCGGGAATATGTCAGGTCACAAATGTGCCCTACCAGAACAACAAGAAAACCTTCTTGCTTCATGTTATTTCTAGCCACTGAGTATGGAGAGTGAGCTCATGATCTAACTTCTTTCTCTCTTGATCGATTGCCAGCTCTACATTCTAGTGGTGTCATTTTCCTGGACAGTGTGCTATACTATAATCTTGGCTTTAGGTATGGCACCACCATGAGGCAAAGCACACAAAGTCACATTAATTTCTACCAGATCATAATGGAAAGTGTTCTGTTGCTTTTGAAAAAAATTCTACTTTGTCACTTTTTGAAAGAGAAAAGCTTATACATGCAAAAGATACCAATACAACTGCAATCAGAAACATCTTGGACATCCAATGTATTGCAACACCATATTTCAAGTCTGGAAGTTTCCTTGCTTCCAACTCTGCTGTCAAGCAATACCAAGGAGCTTGGTACTGGCAAGGAGCTTTCTGTGGCCAACTTCATTCACTAAGTGATCTGAGATTGATGGCCCATCTCAGAAATGGTTATAGCTTCTAGTGCACAAAGGCAGCCTTTACTTGCCTCTTTTCTTTTGTGGAATATGGGCGTTCACTTTTCAGGCTACGTCAGAAAATGTGATTTAATAGTTTGTTGGAGAAAGGCAAAGTGGCATATTTGATGGTTACAAGCAAATTCTCCTATTTCCTGTTATTTCTTTTTTAAATATATTTTTATTCTAATTTGTTATATATGACAAGAATGCATTACAATTCATATTAACATATAGAGCACAATTTTTCATATCTCTGGTTGTATGTAAAGTATATTCACACCATTCATGTCTTCATACATGTACTTAGGATAATGATGTCTAACTCATTCCACTGTCTTTCCTACCCCCCATGGCCCCTCTCTTCCCCTCCCTTCCCTTTGCCCTATTTAAAGTTCCTCCATTCCTCCCATGCTCCCCACCACTCCATCACCATTAGCATTTCATGTTATTTTATTTTTTATAGCCACTAATTTGGGTTAAATTTTGACGTCTGTTTACTAATGCTATGGCCTCTAATAAGTCTCTAAGAGCTTATAAACCTCTTTTTATTTTCTAGTAGTTAGTTTCCCTTACCTGTTAGTGATATGCAAAATACCTGCCTTTAAAAGGATGCTTAAAGACTCTTGACTTAATGGTTGCATTTAAGATGTGTCACAAGTACTCTCCTAGGATTACCATAGAATAAATAAATAAGTAAACACATGAAAAGTGGTGAAACTTAGAGGGTCTGACAAAATATATTTTATTTTACACAGACTTTTTCATGTGCAAAATTAGAACAATTGAGAGGGTAAAAAAATTTTTTTCACAGGAAGAGGAATGGAAAATAACAATGAAAACCAACAGTGGGAGGTAGTACAGTAAAGGGAAAAAATAATCAAAGAGGAAAAATAAACTATGTTAAGTAACATAAATAAACAAATATGGCTGGAAGAACAATCCATGTCTCAATAATAACCCTAAATGTTAATGGCTTAAACTCACCAATTAAGAGACACAGGCTAGTAGAGTGGATCAAAAAAAAAATCCAACAATATGCTGCCTACAGGAGACACATTTGATAGGAAAAGACATACATAGACTGAAGGTGAAAGGTTGGGAAAAATCATATCACTCATATGGACTTCGGAAACAAGCAGGAGTGTCCATACTCATATCAAATAAAATAGATTTCAAGCCAAAGTTAATCAAAAGGGATCAAGAGGGACACTACATACTGCTCAAGGGAACCATACACCAACAAGACATAACAATCATAAATATATATGCTCCAAACAATGGTGCAGCTATGTTCATCAAACAAACTCTTCTCAAGTTCCAGAGTCTAATAGACCACCATACAATAATTATGGGAGACTTCATAGATCTTCCAAACAAAAGTTGAATAAAGAAACTATAGAACTCAATAATACAATTAATAACCTAGACTTAATTGACATATATAGAATATACCACCCAACATCAAGCAGTTACATTTTTTTCCCAGCAGCACATGGATCCTTCTCAAAAATAGATCATATATTATGTCACAGGGCAACTCTTAGACATTATAAAGGAGTAGAGATAATACCATTCATCTTATCTGATCATAATGGAATAAAACTGGAAATCAATGATAAAAGAAGGAAGGAAAAATCATGCATCACTTGGAGAATGAACAATAGGTTACTGAATGATCAATGGGTTATAGAAGACATCAAGGAGGAAATTAAAAAATTCTTAGAGATAAATGAAAACACAGACACAACATATCGGAATCTATGGGACACAATGAAAGCAGTTCTAAGAGGAAAATTCATTGCCTTGGAGTTCATTCCTTAAAAAAAAAGAAAAACCAACAAATAAATGATCTCACACTTCTTCTCAAAATCCTAGAAAAAGAAGAGCAAAACAGCAGCAAAAGAAGTAGAAGGCAAGAAATAATTAAATCAGAGCTGAAATTAATGAAATCGAAACAAAAGAAACAATTGAAAAAATTGACAAAACTAAAAGTTGGTTCTTTGAAAAAATAAATAAGATCGACAGACCCTTAGCCATGCTAACGAAGAGAAGAAGAGAGAGAACTCAAATTACTAGCATATGGGATGAAAAAGGCAATATCACAACAGACACTTCAGAAATACAGAAGATAATTAGAAATTATTTTGAATCTTTATACTCCAATAAAATAGAAGATAGTGAAGGCATCAATAAATTTCTTAAGTCATATGATCTACCCAGATTGAGTCAGGAGGATATAGACAACCTAAACAGACCAATATCAATTGAGGATAACAATTGAGGAAATAGAAGAAGCCATCAAAAGACTACCAACTAAGAAAAGCCCAGGGCCAGATGGATATACAGCAGAGTTTTACAAAACCTTTAAAGAAGAACTAATACCAATACTTTTCAAGCTATTCCAGGAAATAGAAAAAGAGGGAGAACTTCCAAATTCATTCTATGAGGCCAACATCACCCTGATTCCTAAACCAGACAAAGATACTTCAAAGAAAGAAAACTACAGACCAATATCTCTAATGAATCTAGATGCAAAAATCCTCAATAAAATTCTGGCGAATCAGATACAAAAACATATCAAAAAAATTGTGCACCATGATCAAGTAGGATTCATCCCTGGGATGCAAGGCTGGTTCAATATACGGAAATCAATAAATGCTATTCACCACATCAATAGACTTAAAGATAAGAACCATACGATCATCTCAATAGATGCAGAAAAAGCATTCGACAAAGTACAGCTTCCCTTTATGTTCAAAACTCTAGAAAAACTAGGGATAACAGGAACATACCTCAATATTGTAAAAGCAATCTATGCTAAGCCTCAGGCTAGCATCATTCTGAACAGAGAAAAATTGAAGGCATTCCCTCTAAAATCTGGAACAAGACAGGGATGCCCTCTCTCACCACTTCTTTTCAACATAGTTCTCGAAACACTGGCCAGAGCAATTAGACAGATGAAAAAAATTAAAGGCATAAAAATAGGAAAAGAAGAACTTAAATTATCACTATTTGCAGATGACATGATTCTATACCTAGCAGACCCAAAAGGGTCTACAAAGAAACTATTAGAGCTAATAAATGAATTCAGCAAAGTGGTAGGAGATAAAATCAACATGCATAAATCAAAAGCATTCCTGTATATCAGCGACAAATCCTCTGAAATGGAAATGAGGACAACCACTCCATTCACAATATCCTCAAAAAAAATAAAATACTTGGGAATCAACCTAACAAAAGAGGTGAAAGACTTATACAATGAAAACTACAGAACCCTAAAGAGAGAAATAGAAGAAGATCTTAGAAGATGGAAAAATATATCCTGTTCATGGATAGGCAGAACTAACATCATCAAAATGGCGATATTACCAAAAGTTCTCTATAGGTTCAATGCAATGCCAATCAAAATCCCAAAGGCATTTCTTGTAGAAATAGATAACGCAATCATGAAATTCATATGGAAAAATAAAAGACCCAGAATAGCAAAACCAACTCTAAGCGGGAAGTGTGAATCAGGCGGTATAGCGATACCAGACTTCAAACTATACTACAGAGCATGGTACTGGTACCAAAACAGGTGGGTAGACCAATGGTACAGAATAGAGGACACAGAAACCAATCCACAATATTACAACTATCTTATATTTGATAAAGGGGCTAAAAGCGTGCAATGGAGGAAGGATAGCATCTTCAACAAATGGTGCTAGGAAAACTGGAAATCCATATGCAACAAAATGACACTGAATCCCTTTCTCTCACCATGCACAAAAGTTAACTCAAAATGGATCAAGGAGCTTGATATCAAATCAAAGACACGGCGTCTGATAGAAGAAAAAGTTGGCTACGATCTACATACTGTGGGGTCGAGCTCCAAATTCCTCAATAGGACATCCATTGCACAAGAGTTAATAGCAAGAATCAACAAATGGGACTTACTCAAACTAAAAAGTTTTTACTCAGCAAAAGAAACAATAAGAGAGGTAAATAGGGAGCCTACATCCTGGGAACAAATCTTTACTCCTCACACTTCAGATACAGCCCTAATATCCAGAGTATACAAAGAACTAAAAAAAATTAAACAATAAGAAAACAAATAACCCAATCAATAAATGGGCTAAGGACCTGAACAGACACTTCTCAGAGGAGGACATACAATCAATCAACAAGTACATGAAAAAATGCTCACCATCTCTAGCAGTCAGAGAAATGCAAATCAAAACCACCCTAAGATACCATCTCACTCCAGTAAGATTGGCAGCCATTAGGAAGTCAAACAACAAGTGCTGACGAGGATGTGGGGAAAAGGGTACACTTGTACATTGCTGGTGGGACTGAAAATTGGTGCGGCCAATTTGGAAAGCAGTATGGAGATTTCTGGGAAAGCTGGGAATGGAACCACCATTTGACCCAGCTATTCCCCTTCTTGGTCTATTCCCTAAAGACCTAAAAAGAACATACTACAGGGACACGGCTATATCAATGTTCATAGCAGCACAATTCACAATAGCAAGACTGTGGAACCAACCTAGATGCCCTTCAATAGATGAATGGATTAAAAAATGTGACATTTATACACAATGGAATATTACTCTGCATTAAAAAATGACAAAATCATAGACTTTGCAGGGAAATGGATGGCATTAGAGCAGATTATGCTAAGTGAAGCTAGCCAATCCCTAAAAAACAATTGCCAAATGTCTTCTTTGATATAAGGAGAGTAACTAAGAACAGAGTAGGGAGGAAGAGCATGAGAAGAAGATTAACATTAAACAGGGATGAGAGGTGGGAGGGAAAGGGAGAAAGAAGGGAAATTGCATGGAAATGGAAGGAGCCCCTCATGGTTATACAAAATTACATACAAGAGGAAGTGAGGGGAAAGGGAAAAGAAACAAGAGGGAGAAATGAATTACAGTAGATGGGGTAGAGAGAAAAGAGGGGAGGGGAGGGGAAGGGAGGGGGGATAGTAGAGGATAGGAAAGGCAGCAGAATACAACAGACACGAGTATGGCAATATGTAAATCAGTGGATGTGTAACCGATGTGATTCTGCAATCTGTATACGGGGTAAAAATGGGAGTTCATGACCCACTTGAATCAAAATGTGTAATATGATATATCAAGAACTATGTAATGTTTTGAACAACCAACAATAAAAATTATAAAAAAAATTTTTAAAATAAAATTTTTTTTCACTTTCCCCTTGAAAAACAGGTGTACATGCATGTCAAGATTTTAATCAGTATAAGAATTTAAAACACAGAGAATGAAATCCTGTGAATGAAATAGATAGTCACACATTATTGAATGCCTTCACATAATGAAGACTTTTCAATATTTAGAGAATCTTCCATATACAGGAGAAGAGTCACTTCCAACTATAGAAGCTGCAGATGCCCAATTTTAAATTTCCCAGCCATCTTTCCTGGAACACATGGGCACATGACCTAGGTTTCACCAATAATTTTTTTTATCCATATTTTCCCCCCGAAACCATTTTGTTTTGAATTTTATAGCTATTTCAAGAATCTCCTGGAAAGCTCAGCAGTTGGACCATGCTGAATCCATTATGAAGGATGATTTCAGCTGTTGGAATTATACTAGACTTCAAAGGCAGCCTGAGCAAATCTTCTAGCAAGGGGCCCCAGGCCCCTCCATCAATGAGGTCAGCAGGGGATAACAGAGAGAAAACAGAGAATAAAATTGTTTGTGTCTCCTTTTGGCCAGCTTCGATTAAAAAGGAATAACTAAGACAAAAAGGACTTTAAAGATGGTATACTATGAAAGGCCTTAGTTGAAGCAAGTTCCTGGTAGTACTAAATAACTGTTTGCTTCCTCTATTTCTTATTATGAAAAACTCGTTTGTTTAAATCTTTTAATGTATTTAAAGACCTTCACGGTAATTTCTAGACAAAATAATTTTTTGAACTTAGCATTTTTTCTCTTGTATGAAAATGTTAGTTCATAAAATGTTATCCTTAGATTGAAAATGACAACACTGATGTATATTTTCATTGTTCTTCAAAAGGTTATAAAAAGTCAGAACAGCTTTTTGTTCTTTGAGTTATCACTGTGGTTTCTCATTTCTTTCTTCTTCCAAGACTTAATAAGAAAAAATGTTTTTGTCAGGTTCAGAAAACCTAATTATGATAAGAGTTTTGTTCAGACAACTTATTTCAATTCTTTTGTTCATTTGTCTGCTGTTTGCTTTGCACTTCTAAATAATACACTTACATGGTTATTTCATTTTTATTTTGTTTGTTTGATTTTGCTGGGGATTGAACCAAGGGCCTTGCACAGGCTAGGCAGATGCTCTACCACTGAGCTGCACACTCAGCCCCTGTTGTTTCATTTTTAGAGGTTAACTATTATCTTCTCTGTAAACCACATATGGATTTACTTGTTTCAACTCTATTTTCCTTTTCCTCAGCCTTACAGTGTGGTTACAGAGTTGGTGTTTTTTTTTTAATTGATACCTAACATTCATATTTTATGGCTACATAAAAGTTATTTATAGCTTAACCATAAAATAGACAAAACATATTGATGCATTTTTACTTATTTTTAATTGCAGTGCTGGGAATTAAACCCAAGGCTTTGCACATACTAGGCAAGTTTTCTACCACTGAGCCATATCACCAACCCACATTTATGTTTCTCCACATTTTGGGTTTTTTTTTTTTTTGGTAATGATTACTTTATTTTTTAAAGTAATAGCTTTATCGAGATATAATTCCCCAGATATAATGTGGACAATTCAATGATTTTTAATATATTCACAGAGATGGGCAACCATCACCAGAATCAATTTTAGGATATTTTTAGTCCCTGTCCCCACAAAGAAACCGCATATCCTTTAGTGATCACAACCTTATTTCCACATTCCTAAAACAACCACTGATTGACTTCCTGTCTCTCTCTACTTGCGAAATCTGGCTATTTAATATATGTGGCCTTCTGTGTCTGACCTCTCTCATCAGCACAATCTTCTTAAGCTCCACCTGTGCTCTACATATCTATACTC
Source organism: Ictidomys tridecemlineatus (assembly GCF_052094955.1). Classification (NCBI taxonomy): domain Eukaryota; kingdom Metazoa; phylum Chordata; class Mammalia; order Rodentia; family Sciuridae; genus Ictidomys; species Ictidomys tridecemlineatus. Next base: position 114,865,333 of record NC_135479.1, on the reverse strand, counting down.
CACTATTATAACTGAATGATAGTCCATTTGTAAAATAACATTTTGTCTATCCATGCATCAGTTGATGGAAATTTGGGTTGTTTTCATCTTTGGGCCATGTGAATAATGCTGCTGTGAACATTTGTGCACAGATTAGTTCTGGTAGCTGTGCTTTCATTTCTTTAGATATATACCTGGAGTAAAATCTTCAGATCAAATGGTAACTCCGTGTTTAACTTTTTGAGGAACTGCAGACTCTTTCCAAAGTAACTGCACTGAGTTATATTCCCTCAGCAGCTTCTGATGGTTCTGGATTTTCTGCATCCTAACTTCTCAATTCTAGCCATCTACTGGTTAGGAAGTGACATCTCAATGGAGTTTTGATTTGCATTTCTCTAATGGCTGATGATTTGAGCATCATTTTATGTTTTCATTGGTCATTTGTATAGGTTCTTTGGAGAAATATCTATTCAGATCAATTACTCTTTTGAAAACTGGGTTGTCTTTTATTTGTCCCCATCATTCTTCCTATATTCTAGGTATAAACCCTTTTTGGATAGATGATTCACAAACATTTTCTCCCTGTGAGTCGTCATTTCACTTTCTTGATAGTGTCTTTTAAAGAACAAAAGTTTTAAATTTGGATGGAGCTTCATTGATCTATTTTTTTTTTCTCCAGGCTGCCTATGTTTTCTCTGTATGGTATCTAAGAAATGACAAATACAAGTCACAAAGATTTAACCTGATGTTTCTTCTAAGGATTTTTTGAAACTTACATTCAAATTGTTGATGCATTTTGAGTTAGTTTTTAATGATGTGAGGTGAGAGTCCAACCACATTCTTTTGCGTGTGGATCTAGTGTCTCAGCACCACTTGTTGAAAGAACTATTCTTTCCACAGTGAATGGTCTTGGCACCCTTGTTGAAAATCAACTGACCATAACTGTGGGGGTTTATTTCTATACTCTCGAGTCTATTCCATTAATCTCTATGTCTATCCTTATGCCAATATCACACTGCCTTGATTACTGTTGCTTTGTCGTTACTTTTGAACTCAGAAAGAGTGAATCCTCCGATGTTTGTTCTTTTTCAAGATTGTTTGGGCTATTTGGGGTCTCTAGTTTTCATGTGAATTTTAGGACCAGTTTCTTAGATTCTACAAAGAAGCCAGCTGGGATTATGATAGTGATTATAGTGAATCTGTAGATCAGTTGGGGGAATATAGCAACTTAAAAAATATTAGGTCTTTTGAGCTGAGCCTGAGCAACTGGGGAGGCTGAGGCAGGAGGATGGCAAGTTGGAGGTCAGCCTGGACAACTTAGTGAAATCCTGTGTCAAAAATTAGGTAGAAAAAGTCAGGGATTGCTAAACGTACAGAAATAAAATTGAATTTTGTATATTGATCCCACAATTGCCAAGCTTGTTTATTATTTTCTCCTTCTTCTCTTCTTCCTCCTCCTCCTCCTCCTTCAAATGAGTAGCTGAAAAATGTAAATCTTGTTTCAGTCAGCCGTGTGTGTCCAGCTTCAAAGTCTTTTATTAGGGAAAAAGAGGAAGGCAGATATTGGGAGATAACCATCAATGTCTCCCACCACGGTCCTTTCCTTTTTTAATCAGAAGCAGGTCACTCTAGCAAAAGAAACCATCCTTGGATTTGGAGACAAAACTCTTCACAGGCTTTTCTGACTTTGTCAAGTGCCTTACATCCACTTGTAGATGGAACCAGAGATTGTAACAAATCATCATCAGAAAAAGGAAGATCTAAGCTTGAAAAGTGTCAGAATGCTTACCCCAGCCAGTTCCTGATTTTTCACCTGAGTGAAGTATTGCAGGAGAAAACCGTCCTTAGGCCAAAGGCAGACAGCAATATCAAAACCCCTGTACAGCTCCGGTTGACCGAACATTCTCAACAATACTCAAGAAAAACCACAAGGAAGGCATCTCCCTCTGAATTCCACCAGTTGTATCACCCTGGGCCTGAAACCGTGTTGTTAAACAACTTGTTTTGGCTTTTCATTCTAGATCTGTTTGATGCTGGCTTTGCATTCAAGCCTTGTTTTCCAGGAGAAATGCAAACTCAACACAACTGTGACTTCATGTTCTTGCACCCTGGGTGCTGCACTTAGCCTGCAGCTCCAGGTGCTGGCTTTTCATGCTGGCTCCCCTCCTTCTCCTTTTTCTGGGGGCACCACTGGGCCCTCCCCAGTTGCCTGCTCACATCCTGGCTTCCACCGACACAGGTCTCAGTGCCTTATTACTTGTAATTGTTTGGAAGTTATTACATTTTAAATGTGCTTCCTATTGTACTTATTACCAATTCATCAGTGAATTCTGGAAGAGCTTCAAAACTCCTTCCACTAGGGCCAGATGACTCAGACAGTATTCCTTCCTCCTCTTCTTTTTCTTTGAAGGAGCCCTGTTGAAGTCACTGTTTTTCACTTTCATGGACTGGTTGACTGTAGACCTGGTTCCTGTCATACCGGGATTTCCCTGGATAGCCATCTTGGAATCCTCCTTTCTTACTGGAACTCATGTTTTTCTTTATCTTGGCTGGCTCCCTCATTTTCAAGGAGGCTTCCTGAGAGGGTTTATGAGACAGAAACTTCTTAAGACTTAGCATGTTTGAAAATACCTTCTCCTGACCTTTCCACAAGACAGTTTGCCTGGGAAGACAATATTCTATATTGGAAATAATTCTTCCTAGAGTTTTGGAGGTCTTTTAGGCTTTTAAGGTTGATGTTGAAAGCCCAGTGATATGTTGAGCCCCAATATTTTTTATGTAACTGAGTTTTTCTTCTATAGCGGCTTTTATCATCTTCTATTTCTCCTCATTATTTTGAAATTTCAAGAAGTACTTTGACATAGGGTTGATAGGTGTATGTTCCCCACCCCTATTCTTCTGATGGCCATTCAAGAGGCTATTTCAATGTAGAAATGCATACTTTTAAGTTCTGGAACTTTTCTCATATAATTTTTTTGTTTTTATTTTGTCTCTTGAAGTACAACAGATTTTTATTTTGTTGTAGTTATTTATTTATTATTGTTTCTATAATACAGAAATTATACTTGATTAGTCTATAATCTTTATACCATAATAGCTCTTTCTTTCTTCCTTTCATACTGGGGATGGAACCCTGGGGCACTAAACTACTGAGCCACATCCCCAGCCTTTTTTTTTTTTTTTGTATTTTATTTATAGACAGGGTCTTGCTGAGTTGCTTAGGGCCTCACTAAATTGCTGAGGCTGGCTTTGAACTTGCAATCCTCCTGATTCAGCCTACCAAGCTGCTGGGATTACAGGCATGTGCCACCATGCCTGTTTTATAATAGCTATTTCTTTTTAGCATTTTCATAATTTAATATCCACAGTATCAAATCACAAAGCTATTAAACACTTGGTCTCCCTTAAATACAACAATGATTCTTTTTTTAAAAAAAAATTTTTTTTAGTTGTAAATGGGTACAATGACTTTATTTTATTTTTATGTGGTACCAGGGATCGAACCCAGTGCCTCACACATGCAAGGCAAGTGCTCTACCACTGAGTTACAACCCCAGCCCAATTCTTTTTTCTTAATATTTAAATTTTTTTTAGTTGTAGATGGACATAATACTTTTATTTAATTAATTTATTTATATGTGGTGCTGAGGATCGACCGCGTGCCTCACATGTGCCGGGCAAGCACTCTACCACTGAGCCACAATCCCAGCCCACAACAGTGATTCTTAGCTCTACAGAAAAGTATGTATTCATAGATCAACACTAGTCAATTTTTCTTTCTCTTCAATTACTTTTATTATTTGAAGATCATTCTTTAGATTAGATTCTCCATGAAAAGTTTATGGCAATGGTATTTCCTGAGTTCTTAAATGTTTCTTAAAGTATGTAGAGTTCAGAATGGCTAACTATAGAGTAATTGGTTTATCCCTCCACCCCCGAATATTTAAAATATGGTATTCCAAACTGGGCACAGTTGCACACACCTGTAATCCCAGTGACTCAGGAGGCTGAGGCAGGAGGATTGCAGGCTTGAGACCATCCTGGGCAACTTAGTGAAACCTGTCTCAAAATAAAACAATAAAGAGGGCTGGGGGTGTAGCTCAATGGTAAAATTCTCTGGAGTTCAACCCCTAGTATCAAAAATTAACAATAAAATAAAATAAGCTATTCCACTATCTGGAAACAAATAATAAACTGTTGGAAAATCTGATGACTTTACCCTATAAATAACTTAGTCTATCTGTTCTTTCTTTTTCTCTTTCTATTAGTTTTATTATAATACATCTTGTTGTTATCCATTCTAAATAGATTTTCCTAAAGATATACTGTGTCATTTTGCTAGGTAAATTTAAGTTTTATTTTATTTTATAAATGTTTTCAAGAATTAAAGGTTTTAGTATTTCCTTTGGATTTCTGTGTCAGGGAAACCCATTATGTAAATGTTGGTTTGTCTCAACTCTAAATGGATCAAGGACCTGGGCATAGACCAGAGACACTGCCCCTAGAAGAAAATGTAGGCCCAACTCTCCATCATGTCAATTTAGGAAATTCCTCAACATGAACCCTAAAATGCAAGAAGTAAAATCAAGACTCAATAAATGGGATGGTATCAAACTAAAAAGCTCCTTCACAGCAAAGGAAACAAGAATGTGAAGAGAGGGCCTACAGACTGAGGGAAAATTTTGCCACCTGTACCTCCGATAGAGTGTTAATCTCCAGGATTTATAAAGTACTCAAAAAACTTAACACCAAAAAAAAAAACAAAAAACAAATAACCCAATCAATAAATGGGCAAAGGAACTGAATAGACACTATAGACACTTCACAGAATACAATCGATCAACAAATATATGGAAAAAATGCTCAAGATCACTAGCAAAAGAGAAATGAAAATTAAAACTATACGGAAATTTCATCTCACTCCAGTCAGAATGGCAATTATCAAGAATACAAGTCTCTCTGCATCCTGCACAGCGAGGGATCAGTAAACCAAATAGAGGAATTAAAAGTCTGAAGTAATTAATAAGAAATAAAAGACAAAAGACACAGAAAGGTAGTTTCAAAAGCAGGGGGCCTGGTGGGTGGCCAGACCTAATGGATCTGATCCCTAACAAATAATAAAAAAAAAAAAAAACACCGAGAATCCTTTATTATGTAGTTAAACACAACAAAGGGATTTATTGTTAGGAAGAGTTCTTCAAGGTAAACAAAGTCCACAGGAATGGCTAATGGGGGCTCATCTATTTGCGTAATATCCTCTTCTTGCTCTGGACGGCTAGTGCCTCAAGGCCATTGAATGCTCCATGTTTCTTTCACCCCAGGGCAGCAGGCATCTAAATTCAAAGATATTGAACACATAAATCCCAGGCCAGGCATGGATTCTGCCCCATTAACAGGAGCCACCTGCAAATGGATGTGTCTTCCAGCACCGTAGTATTGAGAGATACCCAAAAAGGCAGGCTAGCTGTCCAAGACTATGGAGTTCAAAACAATGATTCATTTGCCGCTGCCGACACACAAGTAATGATAAATGTTGGTGAGGATGTGGGGAGAAGGTACTCTCATACATTGCTGGTGGGACTGCAAATTGGTGCAACCACTATGGAAAGCAGTATGGAGATTCCTCAGAAAACATGGAATGGAACCACCATTTGACCCAGTTATCCCATTCCATACACCCAAAGGACTTAAAATCAGCATGCTGATGTTGAGAGCCACAGCCAAAGGGGCCCCAGCAAACTTCCAACTGCCAGCTGATGATTGGCTCACAGCGGCGCCAGCAACATCTAGCTGATTGGCTCCTCCACGGAGCTGCTCATTGGGGGACTTCTTTGGCTCCACCCACACAACCCCGCCAATCGGCCTCAAGAGCAGGAGGATTGTGGGAGGTGGAGAGGCTGGTGTGGGGGTGAGAGGCTTGTGGAAGCTGGTGGTGGCAGTTGGGCTCTGAGGGTTTTTTCCTGAGGAGCTGTTTTGTTTGGCGTTTGTAGTTCTAAAAATAAAGTTAGTTTCTTTTGACAAGTGGCTCCTGAATTGTGCCCAGACAGACTGCGGGATGCTATAGTGATGCAGCCACATCAATGTTTATAACAGTTCAATTTACAATAGGTAAGTTATGGAACTAACCTAAGTGCCCTTCAACAGATGAATGGATAAAGAAAATCTGGTATATGTACACAATGGAACATTACTGAGCCATAAAGAAGAATGAAATTATGGCATTAGCTGGTACATGGATGGTCAAATAAGCCAATGCTAAGTCAAATAAGCCAATCCCCCCAAATCAAAGGCCATCTCTGATGTTGACTAACAAGAGGTATGGAGGCAGGGAGGGAAAGTTCAACAGATTGGACAGGGTGGAGTGAAAGGGAAGGGGGATGGGAATGGGAAAGACAGTAGAATGAACTGGACATAACTTTCCTATGTTCATATATGAATACATGACCAGAGTAACTCCATATCACGTACAACCATAAAAATGGGAAGTTATACTCCCTGTATATATGGTATGTCAAAATATGTTCTAGTGTCATGTATAACCAAAAAGAACAAATTTTTAAAAAGAAGAAAAGGAAAAAAATGTTGGTTTATCTTTGACTATCTGATATTTATATCTTTTATTTTCTCAATAATCCTTTTTATATTTTAAAACAGTTTTAAGGTGTTCAGAAAATATTTTGATACCCCTTCCTGAGAAAGGTAAAGGCTATTTCTCTTGTTGGTCACTGGATTTAGTGACTCACTTCTAACCAACAGGACTGGTGGAATAGATGGTGCATGACTAGGTCATAACCGGCATCACACCCTTGTCCTTTTTCTCTCTGAGTCACTTGCTTTTGATAAGGCAGCTGCTGTGTCAGGAGAATATACCCAGGAGCCCCAAGCAGAGGCCCCTGTGGTGGACCATAGGATAAAAGGGTGGGCCAGGATCACTTCCCCAGCTCATCGTTTTCCTGTGGCTCTTATAAGGAGATAAGCAGTGTACTTGTACTTTCTGAAACTACCTTTTCTGTTCTCTTTCCCCATTTTTAACTGGATATTCTCTTTCCTGTGCCCTTAGGTCTCTGGCTGTTCAGTTTAGACTTGGCTGCCAGCAGATTTTCCTCCGTGAGGCATTTTGTCCTGGAAAGGAGATTAGTCGGTTGGTCTTGAGGTTTAATAGGGTGCAGAGGTTCCCACACCATCTAACTTTTCCTTTGCGTTCACCCCAAAAAAACCCTCCATTCCAAATCTGGCAGCTGTTCTCAAAAAGACTCAAAAGGTTTAAATGCTGAGTGAGGACATTTTAATTTGGGGGTAAAGACCATTTTATTATAGGCTTGCTGGCTCTTTGCTTTGTACCTCCTCCTGCCCACCACGCCAATTCCATGCGTTCCATGGGGGCCTTACTGCTGTCAGTCAGTCAGTCATCCCTCCCTTATATTTAGGGATTCAGGGGACGCCTCGTCTCTCTCATAGTTGGTAGAAATGGTTGTGCATTTTGGCGGACTGGAGATCAAAATTACACTATCACCACTTGCATTTGCCTGGAAACTGCTATCAAATATTTTTAATTTCTAAAAGTTCTTTTGTTCTCTGGATGTTTCCTTTCTTATATCTTCTGGTTCTTGATTTATAAGCTCTACATCATCTCTTAACTCTCCAAGTAGAGAAAGTCTTTAGAAAGTCTTAAAAGACTCTAAAGTGTCTTTTCTTCTCCATATGTTGGTCTTTAGTTTCTCCAAGTTTCCTTTTTCTTATTGTTTCTGCTTCTCCTTTTCATGCCAGAGTCTTTCCTCAACTATCTTGAGAACCTTGGTCCTCCATGCACATATAGAATTATGTGTCATATATTTGGGAGAGGTCAGTCCTTAGGCTTCTGTGTAGTGTGTTTGAGCAGGGATAGAGTCATTTAGTTGAGGGATCTCGACGGCTAATATGTAGGTCTTTTCCCTTGGGCTAGCCAGTTTCCCCGGGGTAGGTGTCTTCCACTGTGCCTTTGTTGAGTGGTGGAAGAGGGTGGTTAGGCTTGGTGGCCAATGTGTTCTTAGAGGAACAGAAGGGGATAAGGAAGGGAGTGATGGCTCAAGATATAAACTTAACTTCTTTTTTTGGATAAGGTACTCAAAACACGACCAGTATCTGAGTTTAGATCCTCTGTGTTTCAACCTGTCCTGAAAATAAGCTTTCTTTCTTAGTTTTTTTTTCCTTTGTGGTATTGGGAATTGCACCTGGGGGCACTCAAACACTTAGTTATATCTCCAGCCCTTTTTATTTTTTTTTTATTTCGAGACAGGGTCCTGCTAAATTGCCCAAGTAGGCTTTGAACTTGTAATCCCTCTGCCTCAGCCTTCTCAGTAGCTGGGGTTACAGGATGGGCCTCTGCACCAGCAAACTTTCTACCCTTTGACAGGGTGGAGAAGAGGTGGTTATCTGGCTACCCTGGAATGAGAAATGGTATTTAACATTTTAATGTCTTACAAACGAATCCATTTTTGTACGGTCCTACCCATATCCCATTTTCTTCTTCAGAATTACCTGGCATCTTCAATCACTAAGCCTTTTGAGAGTCTATAGTTGAAAATTTTGTTCTCTCAATCCTACCAGGCACTTACCTTTAAATTCAGTCAGTCTCTCTAGAGTCCAAAATTGTATTGACATCTATCCAGTTCTCTTTACCCTTATAGAGTTATGATTAATTATTATTATTATTTTGGTACCAGGGATTTAACCAGGAGGGGTTTCATCACTGAGCCACACCCAGCCCTATTTGATATTTTATTTAGAGACAGGGTCTCGCTGAGTTGCTTAGGGCCTTGCTAAATTACTGGCTTTAAACTCGAATTCCTCCTGCCACAGCCTCCTAAGCCTCTGGGATTATAGGCATGTGCCACTATGCCTGGCTAGAATTATGACTAAACAAAACAAAACAAAACAAAAAATAATCTTTAACTATTGTTTCCTTGGGGTTTCAAAAAGAGCAGGGGTGAACACATATTTACCTCTGAGATCCGTTCAATAGACATTCTGCCATTCCTTTAATAAATCTTTTTCTATTTACATTAACTGTGAATAGTAGTATTTACTAAACTTCTAGAAATATGTCTAACGATATCTTTTCAAGGTTAGAGTTCTGATAGGGATGAACTAAGCCCATCAGGCATAAAACTCAAGATACTGTATGTTCTTAAAGTGCTTTAGAATTAAGTGAAGTTTTTTTAATTACTTAGGATTTTAACTTTTAATTATTTAAAATTTATAGAGATATATATATATAGGTGTGGGTTTTAAAAATTCTTACCACACTTATGAATACATAAGAAGGAAAATGAAAGCAGAAGTTGATTAAGGTATTCCTAAAACCTCTTTACATTGAGAGTTCTAGTTCTAGGTCACTTTTTAAAAATATACTGTTAAAATTTTTAATTGAGTAAAAAACACATAACATAAAATTTATCATATTAGCCATTTTTAGGCATACAGTTCTATAATGTTGTGCATTGAATCTCCAGAACTTTTTTGTCTTTTCATTTTGCAAACCTCCATACACATTAAATAACTACCCATTCCCCACCACCACCCAGCTACCCTGTCCTTAGCAACCACCATTCTAGTTGCTGTTTGCATGTTTGACACTTTAGATACTTTGTGTAGCAGTATTGTCCTGTATTGTCTTGCTGTGAATGAGTTACTTCTCTTGCCATAATGTTCTCTAGATTTATCCAAATTGCAACATGAAACAAGATTTCTGTTCTTGTTTCTAAAAAGGCAGATTTTGTAGAGAAAGGGGAAAAATGCATCTCACTTTGACAAGCAACATTGAAAAGAGGATTCACTCTGAAATATTGAATCAAAAAATTTAAGGCCTTTGAAAAAGCATTTCTCAAAAAAATTAAAAATGTTAAGCCCAAACCTAAGAATAGAAAACAAGGGTATTCCTCAGTTCTGCAAAAGTAGCAGCTTACATGTAAGAGAAATAACCCATCAAATATGAATTACTCTTGGGGTTTTTTTGGCAATAACCTAGCTTACCGAGAATACAATAAATGTCTAAAGTAACTGCTCAATTAATGTCACTGGGCTGAATTGAAATTAATTTTCCCAAGGGGCTCTTAAGTGAATGCCTTTGGTCCCAGGAGAAGAGACAGTTTTCAGCTGCTGTAGTGTGAAGCCTGCACTGTGATCTGAAGCCCTTCCCAAATCCCGTTTCCGGGTTTATCTTCATATAGTCAAGTCCAGGCTGAGGCAAGGGAGATGCAGAAGATTTGGTTAAGCCCATTTTTAAAGCTTGAATATGGGATGCCTGAGGGTTTATTAAACTTTATCATGTAAAGAGGAATTTTCCCAAATGCATTTCGAAGACAAATATTTTTTTTTCAAAGTTGCGCATGACAACCTGCTACTTAAATGAGGATATAGTAAGCAATGTGCAGGTGCTTTGCCCTCTTAGCTCCCAAGTCTCCCTTCCTGGTAAGGGCTCATTTCTGGATTACTTCTTGCATTTCTCTCCTTCCTTTGGTTTCCTCTTCTGTTGTTTGGGTCCTGCATGGGTCTCTTGCTTGCCCTGGCTCCCCAGCTTCCTAGTGTGCTATTAACCTGCATAGATAACTCAGCAGGCCTCAGAACTGGGTGGAGTTTTGTTTGGGCAAATTACCACATCCTGGAGCACCTCCAGCAGTGTTTTCTTAAGACTTGGGGAGTTGGAGTCTGTACACTTTGGGGTGGGGTGGGGGGCGGGTAGTGAAGCCGTTCACTGAGCAGGCTTCTGAGAGAGAATGGCCTTGCATGAATCTCCAGAAGGTGAAATTGGGTGCAAACAACTCTGGAGGTAAGTCTTGGGTGGGGATTGGAAGACCAGTACAATGAAATGGGTTTATGGGGAAATTTGGGATCAGGGTGAGACAACCAGTTCTGCAGGCTCTGCCAGGTTTATGAGAGAATCTCAGTAGGGGGTCCTTCCTGTCTCTTTCTCACTTAACCCCATTTAACGACCTTGTGGGGAGGCCGATGTAATTGAAGCAATCATCTGGTTGCATTGCTGTCTGTTTCTGGGTAAACCAGGACTGGTTCCTGTTCTGATATGAAAAGAAAATTTAAAAAAAGAAAATGGGATGTCCAGGTGTGATCCTTAGGCAGCACTCCAGATGTACAAGAACATTCCATCCCACAGGCTATGATGGGTTCTGCAAGGTCGGTTTTTAAGATTTTCTGTACATAATGTTTCAAGAGCCGTTCTGGAAACATAATCACAGAAAGAACTATTTAATAGAAAGAGGACCAATTTCAAGAATCTCCGAATTCCACTTACAGTTGTATTCCTTTTATTTAAGCCTTTAACCCTCTCATAAACTGTAAGCTAATGTCTAGAAAAATGATAGATCAGACCACAGGAATCCTTTTTGCTTCTAATCATACCAGACTCCACCCCTAACCTCCATTCTTCCTTATTCCCCAGCTCCAGGCAAACCAGGATTCATGCCTAAAGCCAAGGAAGGCTCTTCTAGAACTTCAGGCCTGGTAACTTTTGAGCTTGCTGTTTTGTGCCTGGCATGGCCTTCCCTCTCTTCACGGTTTTTTGTTTGTTTGGGTTGGTTATTTTATTTTCAGAATATATATATCTCCTTTCAGTTTGCTTTTGCTTTGCTTTCTCTATCATGAATTTCTCTCTCTCTCTCTCTCTCTCTCTCTCTCTCTCTCTCTCTCTCATAGATATATGTATATATTATCAGCAAATATTCATCTATGGTCATGTCATTATTCACCTATGTTTTTTCTACTTCAATACAAACACCTAAACAAATTTTTACAGAAATGGAAAAAATACAAGCTGATATTTGATAGGTTTTTTAGAATAACATTTTTCTTCTTTTTAGGTTTATGTCCCATAACTTCATAATTACCCAACATCCTCCTCCTTCTCCACTCCAGCCCCCTGCTTTTTAATTGCTCTTCACTTTCTAGTTACCTCTTGGTTCTTCAAACTCCAGGCAATGTTACTCTTGCTCAGTCTGTTCTCTGAGGCAGGCTTCACTCACCCAGGAGGTCCTCGACTCCTTCTGCCTCTCCTCCCTGCAGCCCTGTCCCACATGATTATAGTCGTCCGCACATAGGTCCATCTTCCCATCTGGTTATGACTGCATCAATGACAAGAGCTGGGTCTTGTTTGTCCTTGAACCTCTCACATCTAGAAATAGTAATCCACCCACAGTTATTTCTTTAAAAGTATTCATGGAATGAATGAATTCTTTACTGCCAACATGTTTTTCCATGAGATGGTGGTAGAGAAAGTATGGAAATGGCAAGATATAAAAGGAGCTATATGGGAGAAGAGGCTGGGTTGCTGAAGGCAATTTCCTCTATCTTTGCAAACAGCCAGTCCTGCTGAGAGGCACAGTCCTCCTTAATTGACATCTCTTACAAGGTAGCACTAATTGGCTTCTGTAGCTTAAAGTCTGTTGGCACAGTTAATACGTTTGCCAAAGTAGTGTTTAATGATCTGTATCTCACACAATAACATAGGGCAAAGTTAAAAACTCCAATTTGCTTTGGCTTTGTATCTGTTACCATCACGGATCCTGGGTTACCTCATTCATTTTTTATGTTAAACATTACCAACAATAAACAGTTTGGAAAAGGACACAAGAGACTCATGTAAAGGAGGATGTTTTGACAGAGTATTGTTTTCTTCCAAGCAATCCTAGAAAACAGAAAGGCATCAGAAGCTGTTCTACTGAGAAAGACCCCTTCAACTTGACCATGAGTCAAAAAAGGAGGAAAAATTCCTTAGAGAAACTAAGTCCCAGATTTCATTTGCCAGCAAATTTCCTGGGTGCTCAAGACTCAGGTCCAAAGCTGAAAGCAGAAAAGACAACAGTGACTTTAAAACAACTGTACCCCAGCCCAGCAACGGGTCCCACAGGATGGCCACCTCAGACACTGGTAAACTATTAGATGCTACTATTTATTTTTTAGAATAATGTTTTCCTGTAAAGAAATCTGTGTGTTAAACCAAAGCTGATGAGTCTCTATGCTAAACATTTATGTTACTTTCATGTTTTCAATAGTTTGGCTTTTCAAAAGTTTTTACTTTTAGGTTACAAAAAGCAATACAATATTATAAAAGGTTTAGAGGAAATCTCCAACTTTCTTTCATTATAACAGAAAAGATCTTTTTTTTTTTTTTACTTTTTTTTTTTTTTTTTGAGATGAGATCTTGCTGTGTTGCCCAGGCTGGCCTCTGACTGCTGGGTTCAAATGATCCTCCCACCTTGGCCAAGACTAGGGGTACCCACAGTTGTATCCAGCTCTGTCCTTTTTTTTAAAATTGCCTTCGGTCTTTTTGCATATGTATGCATTTATGTGCAGTCAGTAAGCCAGTCAACATAGTGCCTACTGTATGCCAGCCACTGCTAGAAATACAGCCATGAAAAAAGTACATTATATAAACAATGACCCCAGTGCAGATATAATTCCAGATGTTAAGTGATATGGGTGGGGGTGGGCGCAGGGAGCAAGCTAAGAAGGCAGAGATTGATGTTGGGACTGGGCACTATTTTAGTTGGGTTTAGAGAAAGGGAGTCTCATTTGGTAGCATTTAAGCACAGATCTGAATAAAATTAGCCATGTGGAATGAATGAATGAAGCCAGACATACACACATGTTGGAAAATGCTTTCTAGGCACAGGGAGCTCCAAGTGCAAAAGCCCCAGGTGAAAGTGAGCCCAGAGTATGTGAGAGCGAGCCAGGAGGTCAGGGATGCTGAAGATGCGAGATGTGGGAGACAAGTCCAAGAGGCAGCTAGAGCCAGACAGACATCTCTTGCACAGTTGTAATGTTACAGAAAATATGGAAAATTTTGGCCCTGGAAAGAGACAAGCGGCACTTGGAGCTATAGAAGAGAAAGGTTTGGTCAGCACTGGTTGGGGCTCAGCAGGGTCCTCTCCCAAAGCTGAGCACAGTTCTTTGTTCTCAGTATCTTTTCTATAGCACAGACTTTTGGGTTTCAGGACTTTCTTACGGAAGTAATCATGATGTCTCCCCCTTTCTCCACGCAGCTTTGGTTCCTGCCATAGATGCTGAGCAAGCATGATTGCAGAAGCAGAAACTAGCAGGTTGTAGCTATTAACAGAGATAAAAAAAAAAAAATCTTAGGAAGGAGTTGCTGCTTCAGTAATAGTTTATAAATCTTTCCTGAGCTTACATGGGACCTTGATCTTACTTTCAGAACATATTCTGTTTTTCCCCCCTCTGATAACAGGTATTGAACCCAGGGGTGCTTAGTCACTGAGCCACATCCCTAGCTCTTTTTATTTTTTGAGGCAGGCTCTCACTGGGTTGCTTACATTCTTGCTAAATTGCTGAGGCTGGCTTGGAACCTGTGATCCTCTTGCCTCAGCCTCCCAAGCTACTGGGATTACAGGAATGTCCCACCACACCAGGCTCAGAAAATATTCTTTTATATGTATGTATGTATGTATCTATCTATCTATCTATCTACATATATATATATATATATGTAAATGCAATAGCTGCATCTTTTCTTGATATTTTTTGTATTTTTATTTTATTTTTATATGGTGCTGAGGATCAAGTCCAGTGTCTCACACATGCTAGGCAAGCACTCTACCACTGAGTCACTAACCCAGCCCCAGAACATATTCTTATACTGCTCAATCCCATTTTGCTACACGATGTGTATATGTCTAATTTTCATAGATGCATAATATTCCATTACATGATATAATTAGCTTCTTCTTTCACCCTCTTGCAAATACTCTTTCCTATTACCTGCTTCACTGTATTTCAGAAATTTGTTCTTTCTTCTTCTCCTTCTTCTTCTCCTCCTTCTTCTTCTTCTTCTTCTTCTTCTTCTTCTTCTTCTTCTTCTTCTTCTTCTTCCTCCTCCTCCTCCTCCTCCTCCTCTTCTTCTTCTTTTTCTCCTTCTCCTTCTCCTTCTTCTTCTTCTGCTTCTTCTTCTTCTTCTTCTTGGTATAAATTGCCAGAATAGGGATTACAAATTAAAGGGTTCTGAGAATAAAAACTGCCAAATCTCTCTCCAAGGTTATGTGTCATATTCAATGTCATCAATATATTCAATGTATTTTTAAAACATTTTATGAAAACATATACAAAAATGAAGCAAACAGTAGAAGGAGTTCCTGTGATCACCTACCGTTAGCAAGACGGACAGTATTGTTTCATTTATACCTAACTCACTTCCCCTGGATTGTTTGGCATCAAATACTAAATATAATGCTGTTTCACCAGGACGTAAATTAAATATACTTAAAGCATTTTTTGTTAAGAGAAAGTTACTGTCTACTTTTACAAGGAGACCATCTATATTAGAAAGTTGTTCATATTTGTTTCAAAGTGTGATCTGGAGCTTCAGGAAAGTGGTTAATGAATTCCTATAATAGTGCTTAAGTTAACCATGCAAAACCGAGCAGTTGGTCACCCCTGCTGGGCAGCACTGCCCCCACACCCCGAGTCCATGTTTGTCTTCTCCATTTCCATTTCTCCCCAAATCCAGGGGCCCCTGGAGTCTTGTTAATTCTGCCTTCAGAGGCCCTCAGTCCTGTTTACTCCTCTCCATGGCTGTGGTCTGGCTCTCATGGTTGTTTGCCTGCACCACCTCCACAGCCTCCTCACTAGCTTCTCTGCTTCAAGTTTGCTCTGTTGCCAACCTTCCTCCACTCTACCACTGAAGGCTCACTCTTTCTTCCTTCCTTCCTTTTTTTTTTTTTTTTTTTTGTTCCAGGGATTGAACCCAGGGGTGCTTAACCACTGAGCCACATCCCTAGCCCCTTTTATATTTTTATTTAGAGACGGGGTCTCACTAAGTTGCATAGGCTTTGTTACTTTGCTGAGGCTGGCTTTGAACTCGTGATCCTCCTGCCTAAGCCTCCCAAGCCCTTAGGATTATAGGCTTACACTACCACACCCAGCCTGAGTTCTCTTTGCAAACCAGAGATATGACGGCCTCTCATCTGCTTAAAACCCTTCACTAAGTCTCTGTTGCCTTGAAGAGAAAGTCTTCCCTCCTAAGCATGGCCTTCATGTAGAGCAGATGGATATTTCTTCATGACCTCTGCCTACCCCTGACCTCCTACCACAGCCCATATTCATCCTGTTCTCCTGACATTCTGACTTATTTACAATTTCCTGAACTGGACTTGTTTCCCCCAAGTGGTTCCCTGGGCCCAGAAAACCTTCTCTTGTGTCACCATCCTCCTCCAAAATACCCACACACCTGACTGTCACTCATTTTCAGTGCAATTCAAACACCAATTTCTCTTAGAAGCTTTCAAAAGTCACCCACCATGCCTGGGAACACTATCTCTGAGGTTCTTTTATTTATTTATTTATTGGTTGCTCAAAACATTACAATGATCTTGACATATCATATTTCGTACATTTGATTCAAGTGGGGTATGAATTCTTATTTTTACCACGTGTACATATTGCAGGGTCACATTGGTTACACATCCATGTTTATACAAACTGCCATACTAGTGTCTGTTGTATTCTGCTGCCCTTCCTATCCCCTTCCTATCCCCCCTCCCCTCCCCTCCCCACCCATCATCTCTCTCTACTCCATTTACTGTAATTCATTTCTCTCTTTTTTTTCCCTTTCCCCTCACATCCTCTTATATGTAATTTTGTATAACAATGAGGGTCTCCTTCCATCTTCCATGCAATTCTCCTTCTCTCTCCCATTCTCTCCCACTCTCTGAGGTTCTTATTGTCACTGAGGCATGATGCATACACCTACGGTGTGCCTCTATTGCGCTTCTCGTCTGCACTGTAACTGTGTCTTTCTTGTCTGTCTCCTCCGGTAACAGGTAGCCCTCTGAACACAGAACCTTGTTACCTTGGCTCCCTGAGCAGTACCATTCATGTGACCAACATTTCATAATGATTTATGGAAGTATTGCTCTTCTGGATAGTAAACAACAGAAATCAACCCTGACATTTAAGTTGGAAAGGAACTCAATGAGAAGATACTGGTGAGCTCACATAATTAACTGGAGAACCAAGAGATTTTGTTCAGACCTAAAGCAGCCATTAAGAGGGCCCAAATCATTCCACAGAGCTACTCCTATGACTACTGCTCTGTCCTCCATGGAGGGCTGGACCTCCCCCCAGCTCAATTCTATAGCATGGCTCATTTGTTTTACACACTGAGCATGATTTAAGAGATCATTTGCAGAAAATGTTTTTGAACAAAAACTAAAATAAAGTCTTTGAAGAAATGTCTAGGCAGACGTCTCCTAAGTTAGTACTCATACGTAGGCATTTTGATCAAGACATAGAGTGTTGGTTTATTTTGGTAATTAAGAACTGTAGATCCAAAATTCAATTATTTGTTCATTCAACAAATATTTATCAAGTACCTCTCAGGTAAAAGGCACTACTGAGTCCCCTGATCATGGGAGGCTTCAGTAAGTTTAAATCACTATGCTCTAGAGAAATGAGCCAGGCAGGAAATACATCCATTCTGTAGAGGAATAAACCAAGACTCAGAGAAGTGAAGTGAGTTCTTCATTTAATGGGCTCATGATTTGAACCCGGTGTTCTGTCTGTGCTGCTGTAGACTTGTCAATCATCTACAGAGCAGCCAGGTAGGTACGTGCTGGACGGAGAAGAGATTCCTGAATCTGTTTATTAGTAGGTCACTGTTGGTGACTTTTAAAAAGTGATTTGGATAGCTGAGTGTGGCAACCAGAACTGGCGGTGTGGTGAAGAAATGGGGCTGGCAAGTACAAACCACTCTTTCCAAACATTTGACAATAAAGGAAACGGTTGACAGAACAGTGACTTGAGTAGAAAAGAGAAGAAAGAAAAAGTTGGTGGGGCTGGAACTTGTAAGTTGGAGATTTTATAAAGAGAGAAATATTTTAAAATGCAAAAGTCACACACACCTATATTTGCTTTGGAGCAAAATATTCTGAGTTCAAATTCTGGCTCTGCTTCTGACTATTAATTAGTAGTCTAAGTTTCCAAACCTATGAATAGTTTGTGACTCTTATCATTAAGTTTAGGCAAGATATCCTGTACTTGTGAGCAGGTAAGAGGCAATCCTTCCCTGCCCCCTGTCCCACAGCTCTCTGCTCTGCCCCACTCAAAACTAAAGGTACTAGATAAATTACATGTAATGTGGGACATACTAAAAATAATTCTTTTTGTACCTGAAATTTGAATTTAACCAAGTATCTTGTTTTTGTATTTCTCATATCTGGCAATGCTACCCCAAATAAAATACCTTGTATCCAATGTGCCATGACAGAAATTTCAGACCAGTGTGAAAAGGTAAAATGGGGATGGTGCTGCCTCCTACTGGTAGAACCTGGCAAGACCAGCCATCATGTGTGCACCTGTTTCTTACCAAAAACAGCAAGTCACAAGATATACGGTGGTTGAGAAGTGGAGTTTTATGAACCTTCTAATCTTTTAGTCTAAACTTATTACTACCATAGCCTACTATCTTTTTAATTTTTACTGGTATTGACTATTCTTCTTAACTATGCAGTTTTATACTTTTTTTGTCAGGGTTAGTAAAATATTACTGGGCATTCAGAACTTAGGATTTCCTTTGGAATTTCAATATGCTCATTTTATATATTTAAAATTATACTTTTTAGCTGGGCATGGTGGTGCACACCTGTAATCCCAGTGACTTGGGAGGCTGAGGCAGGAGGATCAAAGCCAGCCTCAGCAACTCAGTGAGGCCCTCTGCAACTTAGTGAGACACTGTCTCAAAATAAAACATAAAAAGGGCTGGGGATGTGGCTCAGTGGTAAAGCATTCCTGGGTTAAATTCCTAATAACGAAAATAAATAAATAAAAATAAAAGTATACATTTTCACCTAACAAAACCACTTTAAAGTCACTCTCAGTACCTGCATCTTTATTTATCCTTACAAAAGAATGATGTACTTTATGTTTGTTTTACGTGCTGGCACAGGTAAATAGAGGAGAACTGGTACATAATAGGTGCTTAATGAAGTACTTTTTGTTATTATGATATCATGTTAGCATAGTGCTATTTCAGAGAACTTGTTGAGGTGTAAGAAGTCCCAAAGAGCAAGAAAGACAAATGAGGCTTTCTGAAGTCATTCTCTGGCAGGAGTTGAGAAAATACCAAAGCTCTCCAGGACACTGTTGTCTCTGGATTTCTGTGTGCCAATTGAACTATCTAGGGGCTGATCCGCACATGGTTTCCTCACTCCCGCTGACCACCTGAATCTCATTGACAGTGATTTCAATGTTTCTTTACCTGTTTAATTTTTGGAGGCAAATATCTGAGCTTCCTGCCTGTCAGTTGTATTTGCCAGAGGTATGTGTGTTCTTAGGCAGCAAGCGTCTCTCAGTTGCCCAGGAATGCAATTCTGTCTTCACACTGAGAAGTCCAGGGCAGGTCAGGAAAGAAAATCTACTGAGTGGCTCAGGCTCCTGGAGGGTTGGTGTCTGAGCACCTGGAAGCAGGAACAGGGTCAAGTTTTGTGCCTGGTAAGTGTGTCCCCTTTTGAGGTGGGTTTCCTAGGGAATGATTCAGGGTTGTTATCAGGGTTTCTTTTTCACTTGTTTCATATGGTCATTAAGCCTCTTTAATGCTATCTGTTATTAAAAGACAATTTCTCTATTTTTATATAGCGAACCCTCTCAGTTCAGAAATGCAATTGGGATCCAGGATGGAGAAAAATGATCAGTTCCTGCAGACGCTGGGCAAAAAGATCGTCAACAAGTGTCTAGATTTGAATAGCTGTGGATTAACAACCGCAGATGTGCGAAAAATGGGTTTGTATGCAGCTGACCTTGTACAGAGAAATACAGGCTTTTCTGTTGAGATGAGCAGGCAAAACACATTCAGTGACTTTGGTAGGCCAAAGTTTGCTGAGCAGTGCGAGATAATGTCAGAAAGAACTGCTGCAACACTATTTATTTATTTACGATGTTAATTCAATGGCACATGCTAGTGATCCCGGCTGTTCAAGAGGCTGAGGCAAGAGGATCCTAACTTTGAGGACAGCCTCAGCAATTTAGTGAAATCTTGTCTCAAAATAAAAAGGGCTGAGTTGGGCACAGTGGTGCATGCCCATAATCCCAGTGACTTGGGAGGCTGAGGCAGGAGGATGACGAGTTCAAAGCCAGTCTCAGCAACTTGGTGAGATCCTGTCTCAAAATTAAAAATTTTTAAAAAGGGATGGGAATGTGGCTCAGTGGCTAATGCCCCTGAGTTCAATCCCTGGTATGTATAAATGAACAGATAGATAGGGCTAGGAATGTAGTTCAGTGGTAGAGACCTCTTCTATTCGATCCCCGATACTGGAAAAAAATTAGCTGACCCTTCTTCAACCCTTCATCATTCTTCAAAGATTTGAGCTGATTTTAGATTGATTCATTTGTTTTTTTTCCTAAGCAAATTTATCTACCTAGTAATTACCTCTTTATCCTTAAAATACATCTGTTCTTGCATTTGATATAAACTCATAAAACTCATCCATAAAACTGAGCCCTGATCAGAATTTAAAGAAGTATTACGCTGTTCATTATTGTGGGATGAAAAGTATAACTCTGGGCAATTATTGCTTACACCTTTTTATAAACACACATATAAGTTCCATTTTGTGAAAAGCCCTCCTCCCCACACCACCTTTTTTTTTAACTCTCTTTTTCTTAGATATCGTAAAACAAGCCTTTAATTAGATTGTACATGTCTGCCAACAGAGAGATAAACAGAATCCGTTTTGAGTGAGGGGTCCTTAACCATTTGTTCTGATCTATTCGGGCTGTAGACTGGGTTAATTCATAAAACAGAAACCTACTTCTCACAGTTTTGGAGCCTGGGAAGTCCAAGATCAAGACTTCATAGATGGCACCTCCTAACTCTGCCCTCACAGGATAGAAAGGGCCAAAAAACTTCCCTTGAGCCTCTTTTAAAAGGGCATTAAGCCCATGCATAAGGGCTCCACCTTCATTACTTAATCACCTCCTACAGGCCCCACCCCTTAGGACTATTACACTGGGGATTAAATTTCAACATATGCATTTTGGGGGTCTGTGAACATTCAGATCAGAGCACTATTTTATTTAACATTTGGACAAGGTCTCTTAAGAGGAAACTGTGGTTCCTCATGCATATGGGATCAGAATCCACTTGCAGAGGGCATGGAAATGCGATCACCAGAATCCAGCTCAAACCTAATGAATCAGCCTTTCAGACAGGGCCCCACAATTCTGTATTTTAACAAGCCTCACATGGGGATTCTGATGCAAGCTGAAGTTTGGCCGCTGGCCTGTATGTTGTGTACGGGTATTGCATTTTCTTAATGAGATTACTAACAGGAAGGAGGCTTGATTTCCTTTGTTAAAATCAAAATTGGAGTAAAAGGTTATGGGACACAATCATCTGCTAATTCAATGTTTGATGTTAAAAAAAAAACACGTGGTTGGGGCTGGGGTTATGGCTTAATGGTAGAGTGCTTGCCTACCATATGTGGGCACTGGGGTCAATCCTCAGCACCCCATTTTAAAAAAATTAAAGAAAGAAGATAAAGGTTTATATATATGAAGAAAGGACAAATCTTTAAAAAAGAAAAAAAAGCATGTCACTGAGTTTTTTCCTTTTTTTCCCCCTAACGTATTCAATAGTTTAATCCTTTTTATAATATTTTGATTATGGTAAATAAGATGCAGTTGCTAAAGTGCTTTGCATGCTAGTGGAAACTTTTTAATTTGTCACATGGTTTCAGAATTTTGGAAGGACTGGAATTCCTGTGCCTGTAACCACAGAAACTCAATAGGCTGCTTGAATGTGACCACTATTTTAAGGTTCAAGACAGATTTAAAAGCAAGCAAGCAGAGATACATTATCTCTTCTACTCTAGCATTTCCATTCTCAAGTTTTATTGCTTCAGGAGCTAGGTGCCCTTCGAGAATCTTTTCCACAGAAAGTAAATTCACTTTTAATGAACAGTGACAGAGATTTGGAGAAGACTCCTATCAAGCTGTAAGCCTGTTCAAACCTCCACTTCTTGGTCAACTGAAGTATAAAGTAGTGATGGCCAGGTAATCAAGATAAAAAAAGAAAAGATAACAGGCACAGCCAATCTCAGCAGTCCTGGCCTTTAGAGCATTTCCTAACTCTGAGGATCCAATAGGGTGATGGGTGATGGGTGATGGGTGTCAGGAGGTTTTGCAAAATAAAGAGACTAGAATACATATCGCAGTCACAGTGGTCCCAGCAGCAGCAGTAGAATTATCATTACTACTATTGGGTTCAACCCCAATAAAGGATCTTATGAAGACATCACCATATTTTCAGGGTACAGTTATTTAGCATAGATAGAAATCATCCCAAGAAATAGGAAATTTAAATGTCATAATTTCTCCAATTGTACAGCTTGAAAAATCCCTGTTTGGCTGAAAGTCAACATGTCTTACACTTCCCCCAACCTCTTATAGTGCAAATCTAGATCTTGTGCATGTTAATATTTGAATTCTGCTTACTAAAAATTACATATACAAATCAGTATTTTCCTCTGTTTACTTCTAGTTGCTTTGCTGCCTTTTCTCCCAGACTTGGAAGAACTGGATATTTCCTGGAATGATTTTGTTGGTGGGAACCTCCCCTCAATCACTCAACAAATGCATGTTACCAGCAAGTTAAAAGTCCTGAGGCTGGCTAGTTGCAGACTTACCACTGAGGATGTCCAAGCACTGGGTATGATGAATGATTTCCTGGAAGCACCTTTGCACCTCAAACCCTCAAGGGCAAACAAATCTATATTACAGACTATCCCGGTGATCATGGTCAATATAGTGCAATGCAATGCTGTGTTGGGCACTTGTACAACTGCTGAAGACTTATGTGACCCTATACTTAGTGTTATGCTAAGCTCTGTGGATAAGGGAAGGAACAAGGCTGACCAGATAACTGCTTTCATGGAGTTTAAGTAAGGCTCTTGTAGCACTAGCTTGCTCTGAGTCTCAGTTACCTCATCTATAAAAGACAGGAGTTGGAATAGATAATATTTAAGTTCTTTTCAAATTCCAAAATAATACCTCCCCTATTTTCCTACTCCCATTTAAAAAAATTGATCAAGACAAGATTTTAACTAAAAATGATGGTTTAACTAGAACTAGAACCTCAAATAAATCAGTTGATATACTGAACATAGGATAAAATCTGTACAAAGTCATACTACTTACCCAACTTTTTGGTTAAAAGGCTAGCTGGCTTGTTAGATGTAATGAATGTTTTATATTCTTTTTTAGTCTGAAGTTTCTTACTTTGATCACTTACATCTCTTTAAAGATTTCTGTTAGCACAATGTATGCCAACTGTCTCCTGGGTTTAGTCCATGGTAAGTTGAGGCTCCTGATGTCTCTGGTCACTTTCCTGTGGCCAAGGAGAAACACTAAACATCCTGGAGTTGGCCAGATCCTGGGTTAAATCTTAGCTTTGATTTTCAACTAACTGTGTAAACATAATAATTTAACAAGTAATTTGACCTTTCTGAAACTCAGCCTGTTAATCTGATAAATGAGGCTAATAATATCTGCCTCAAAAACTGTGGGAGAACTAATTAATTTCTGTAAAGCGCCTACTACATGCTTGGTACATAGTAGGTGCTCACTAACTAATAGTTCCTTTTTTCCCTATTCTCTCATTCAAATTACCTCTCTGGAGGTGTACATGATCAATATAGCCCACCAGTTAGCAGCTGGTTATTATGTAGCAGAGTCTCAAATTTAACATATCATTAACCATGTGTGAAATCAGTTTGGTTTCTTTATTTACCTGAGCTTTCACAATGCTTTGTCTGTAGGAATCCAAGAAGTTGAATTTCTGCCTTGAGATCCATTCCACACTTACCTGGTCTTGGAGAGACTCAGCACCCTTTTCACTGAAGTTCTGTACCTTCCTCCCTGTCCCAGAGCTATTGTCTCTGGAAGAACTCCCAAATCCTCTCCCATGAAGGAGGGCTTATTTATCATCCATACTCTGTCCTCACTGAGCCCTAATGGCAGCTGGAGTACAAGGAGAACAAGTGGTTTATTGATATGATAACATCCATCAATCAGGAGGCATTTCAAAACTGTTACCTTTCTTATAATTGCTTAATGCCTTCCACTATCATGTTCATTGTAGACATAACTAATTAATCATCACTCTTTCTCTTGGATCCTGGGGATACTGTGGGGCTGTAGAAAGTCGCCTCAGGTTGACTGGCAATGACCCACAAATGACACTTGTTCATTCCTGGTTAAGATGTTGTAACTAATGGAGAATATGCATTTCAACCCAGAACTCCTGGACTCCCCAAACCTTAACCCATGGAATGAATAAACGATAGTAGAAGTCCCAGCCCAATTGCAGACAGTGGAAGAGAGGCTTTTGGATACAGGGATTTTCCAGAATCCTTAACTGATCGGTGTAAAGATTTATACTGAACATATGAGGAAGTACTTTTGCATGTGTAAAAAATCATCTTGCCCAGCCTCCATTCTAGCCTTCAGATGCTTTTCTGCATGAAATGGCTTTAGACCGGAAATAGTCAAGTTTCACCCCTCTTTCTCTGTACCTCTCTCCCCTGCGAGGCTATGTGGTTGTGGTAGCTGCTAACACCCGGTGTTCTATTATTAGTTCCTCTCTGTAGTGGCTGTTTAGCTGCACATGATATTCTTGATGTTGAGGTGAGCTTTACCCCATGGTAGCCAGTTAACGGCTTTGCCTCACTTACACCCCAAACAGATCCCAGAGAGGACCGATGAGATCAAGCAGATGGCCTGGTACAGATATTTACTACCACAAAAACAACCCAGTAGAACCATCCTATTGATAGGTGGATTTTTTTTTAACAACAACCATTTTTTTTTCTAACTTCCAATCATGGCTTCATAATTTTAGAGAGACTAGAATAGCTATGCCTGCAAATATAAAAACTCACCCTTCCGTAAGGAGATAGGAACTGGGTCCTTTTCTTCCCTCACTTCTGAGTCAGCTAGCATAGCACCTGGCCCAGTTTTCATACTCCAGAAATAATGGTTGTACCAATTTTGAAATGAATTTCTTGCTTTTCTGTGTAATGATCAACTGGATTTTTTGGCCATTCTGTAACAGGAGAAGCGCTTGAAATGATACCTGAACTTGAAGAGCTAAATTTGTCCTGGAATAGTAAAGTGGGAGGAAACTTGCCTCTGATTCTCCAGAAGTTCCAAAAAGGGAGCAAGATACATGTCCTTGAACTAATGGATTGTGCCCTCACATCAGAAGATGGAGCATTTGTGGGTGAGTGGAATTTGGAAGAATTTTTCCCAGGGAAAAAAGAATGGGAAGATGTCCATGATTGGTAGCTTGGGAATCTACATTTGCTGGGCTTTCTCTTACCCTGTATTTTAAGGGAGGCTCACTCTATCCTCAGGTCTCTGGAAACTTCATTCTCTCTCCTTCTTTCCCTGGACTTTCACATGCTATGTTTTTACAGTGTTGCTCTTCTTGTTTGGATTTCCTTTCTTCCAGGTCGGTTGCTACCCAAGCTGCAAAGTCTTGAAGTACTTGATCTTTCCATTAACAGAAACATCGGTGGTAGTCTCAACAGTATTGCTCAGGGATTACAAAGTGCCTCAACTCTGAAAGTACTGAAGTTACATTCTTGTGGATTATCACAAAAGAGTGTCAAAATATTGGGTGCGTTAACAACATATCTATAAAATATAAAATTATCATAAACCATCAGTATAGATGATGCACAAATACATATTTAAAAGCTCTTAGGAAATAAAACAAAAGGTAAACAGTAGATATATTGGGGAATATAATTATGGATGGGTAATTTAAATATTCTTCAGGTTTTATTTATTTTATTAATATTTTACAGTAAACATCATGATTACAAAAATAAGCTTTTGAAATGGCTGATTCTGAAAAGGCAGGATATTTTAGGCATGAGATAAGAGAGTGGAAAAGGGAAAAGTTTTTGTGATACTATAGCTGGCAGGTTTTCCGTGTCTTTGAAAAACTTCAGCATTATTTTATGCTCAGTGGTAGGAAGGAATTGGTATTGATAAAAATAATGGCTTCAATGGTGTCTATGGTTAAAACATTGCCCTGTGTGAAGTCTCCAGGTCGTAGAGCATGACACTGTGTTTTTTCCTCTGGCCTACAGAGCCTGTAATATCCTTCTCCTGGCAACTTGATAAGTCCAAGAGTCCACAGAAACTCCATTGCTCAAGTATAGTTGGGGGCATATAGTTGTAGGATTCAGGTCAGAACCACTGGCCATCCATGCAGATGTCAGGGAGCATGTGTGTGGAATCATGTCAGATCCACACAGCACCAGCTGGCGGAAGTGTACTTACTGGTATACCTCCTTTTGGCTTTTATCAACACAGTGTGCTCAGTCAGCCTCTCTTCCTGCAGCACTTCTGCCTTCCTTGTCACATACCTTCCTACCACCTTAAAATATGTTAAAATGCCATTTTGACTCTTTTTAGATGCCACTTTTAGATACTTGGGTGAACTGAGGAAATTAGATCTTTCCTGCAATAAGGAGCTGGGTGGAGGTTTTGAAGATGCATCAGCCCCACTGGTCATGCTAAAGCATCTAGAAGTCCTAGATCTTCACCAGTGCTCACTAACAGTGGACGACATAATGTCACTGAGTAAGTATATTCTGTAAAGGAGAGACTTTGGGGAACTTGGAAAATTTGAGATGTACATTTAAATTTAGTTTTTATGAAGTTATTGGAAGGAGCAAATTATCAAAGTTCTGGAACTATTTCAACACAGTGTTTAGCATATACTGAATGCTCAGTAAATGTTATTGAGTCTAGATTCCTCCTATGCACGGCTGTAAATGATAGATTCGGCACTTGGAGAAAAATTTGAATTTGTGTTTCTGCTTAGCAATGAATCTTTTAGTGTCACGAAGCTGATTACAAACAGGTATGTAGAGAGAATGCCAAAATGATGTTCAAACTTGCCCAGTAAAGTCAAACCACTCAAACAAGTGATGCTACAGAAAAAGAGCCAGGAAGTGGTATGTGATGGGTAAACATAATGGCTCAAGATAGGTTCACTTATTTCCCTACCATAAACATAGGTCTGTTGTTGCAACATGTTGTATGTGAATGCAAT
The DNA here is from genome assembly GCF_052094955.1 of Ictidomys tridecemlineatus. Lineage (NCBI taxonomy): Eukaryota > Metazoa > Chordata > Mammalia > Rodentia > Sciuridae > Ictidomys > Ictidomys tridecemlineatus. Next base: position 114,838,230 of record NC_135479.1, on the reverse strand, counting down.
TTCCCACAGCAAACAGAGCAAGCATAGCCTTGAGATTAAGGGTTTTATTTTTATCCATGGCCACAATAAACCTTGAGCACACATTTGGAATCTGAGCACGGCTTACCATATAGACCTCTACTAGCTCAGGCCCCTGCCATCGCATGCCTAGATTATTACAAGATCCAAACAGTCTCCCTGTTCCCGCCCCTACTCTGCTTGAGTTCTCTACCCCTTTTCATTTACTCCACCCTGGCCATGCTGTCCTTCCTCACCTCTAGACACACCAGGCATGCACTGGCCTGGGGGCTTTTGCTCTTGCTCTCTCTGGACCATGGGCAACTCCAGGGTCAGTATGTGTCTCATTAAGCACCTGCACATTGCTCAAGCACAGGCACCTGCATATAGTTGGTCCCCAATATATGCATGTTGAATATATGAATAAATGAATAGATGAACGGCAAGCATGAATAAATATAATTGTAAAAAATTTTTAGTACAATTTGGGAGAAAAATAGTAAAATAGGTTTTCAGGTTTAGCATCTATCCTGTAGAACTGCTAAATTATTTCTTAGGTCCTTATCCCTTGATTTGGGGAAATGAGAAAATTTAAAGGTTTTTATGAAGATTTCTGAAGTACAAAAAAGAAAATTCCTTTTGAGCCCTACATGGAGCATTATGTGGTGTTACCATCCCCTTGACCTATCAGAGCTGAGAGTCACACCTAAGGAGACAGGTTGAGTTTTCAGGCCTCTGGATTCCCTTGGTGGAACCAAATAACATGAGTATCACATCTTATCTTATTAAATAAGGTGGATAAGAGAAAGATTAAAGTGCTAGAGGATCTCCATGGCTACCACCAGTATAACTGAGGGATAATCCTTCCTTATCCAGGTCACAACCACTAATATGGATGAACAGCCTCAGAAAGCCAACTATTATATAATAACTGGAGCAAATGGTATTGTCCACCTTCTACTTAATTTTTAAAGGCTGGAAATGCTTCATGACGCTAAATCACTGAACATTCATTTGTCTGATTGTTGCAGATAATTCCAAAGAAACTGAATTATAGATCATTTAGTCAATAACTGTTGATTAATCTTCTAATTGTCCGGGGCACCATGCCATGGTCTACGGGAAACTCAGACAATCAAAGAGCTTCAGTATGGTAGTGGCAGGAATAAAAACAATCCCTATCCGGATTACACGGTGAGGTGGGGGTATTCAAGATGCTGGAAGAGGAGGAAGCAGTTCCACCTGTTGGGATGAAAACTTCCTGCCTGGCCTGCCTTCCCTTCCTTTGCTTCCCTCCTTGCACAAGCTTTTGTCCCTCTGATCCCCATCTTAGGTACTGATCCCCATCCTGGGGTCGAGGTAGTCCCCCATACCTAGAACATTCCTTCAATGAGAGAGACAGAAAACAAATACTAAACAAGAAAATATCATACAACAGTGGGTGCTGTCAAATAAAAAATAGGGTGATGTGAAGTGACCACGGGTTTACATTAGCTTGGGTGGCCATGGAAGGATCTGAGGAAATGAGCCAGCCTCCTGAAGATCCCAGGATACTGCATTTCCCATCTTGGTAGAGCTGGGGCAAAGGCCTGGGGGCAAGAAATGCAGCACAGGATAGTGAATTAGGGGTAATGGGAACCACACTGGTGCTGTTACTGACAGGTGCCCTGATGGCTTGGTTTCAATGCCTTCCTGCTTCCTAATACTTATATTCACCCCAACTTCCCTGCTTTTTTTTTTTTTTTTGTACCAGGGATTGACTCCAGTGGCATTTTATTACTGAGCCACATCCTCAGCCCTTTTTATTTTTTTATTTTGAGATGAGATCTTGCTGAATTGCTTAGGGCCTTGGTAGGTTGCTGAGGCTAGGTTTGAACTCACAGCCTCCTACCTCAGCCTTCCGAGTTAAAGGATTGCAGGTGTATGCTACCACACCTGGCCTGGTACTTACGTTCTAAGAAAAGAATGATATCAAACTTTAATATGTGTCAGGTACTGTACCAAGTACTTTGCATAGACCAATTCGTATCTTCCTAATGATCCTGTGAAGGATGTGTTTTATGGTTGAGAAAACAAAGGTTCAGAGTGGGTAACTTGTTCCAAATCACACCGCTCTTTAGTAGTAGGATCCAGGACTGGAGCCCAGTTCTTTCTTGTCTCCAAAGTCTTTGTTCTTAACCTCTGGTCTGGGGAGAGGCTTTGAAGCAGAAAAGCCCAAGTGGCTCCCTGGGAAGAGGCTGGTTTGGAAGGTGCGTAAAGGACAGAGTCACACTGGGGAGAGTTGGTTGACTGTTCAGTTAAGAGGATTGTGACAACCCAATGGCTCTCTGTGAGATGGTGCCTAAAACATGTCACTGTTGGTATTTTAACAGCCCAGGTTATCCCTTTACTCTCAAATCTTCAAGAACTGGACTTATCGGCCAACAAAAACGTGGGCAGCTCTTCTGAGAACTTACTCAGCAGGCTCCGATTTTTACCCTCATTGAAGTCGTTACTCATAAACAACTGCGCTTTGGAAAGTGAGACTTTCACGGCTCTCGGTGAGAGAATTGCCCAGATCCCTGCAGGCACCACGCAATAACGGGGGAGGGTCCACGCTCTCTTTCTCTATGCACAAATTTCATTCCAAAGCTCAAGCCACAGGTACAATGAGGTATGTAGTCATGAAATTTATGACTATAGTTTGTCTTCTTAGGAAATATGCCCTCTTACAAGTGATCTTCTCAAGGCAAATGATTCTGGAAACTGCAGATTTTATATTTTAAATTTACCTTGTATATAACCAACTCTGGAGGGGTCTACACCCATGATAACTTAAAATTTTCCAGAAGTTTCCATCTGAATGGAGACTGCAGTACATTGATGGAAGGTGTGTGAGTCTTGCTGACTGAGTTCACTTCCTCACAGTTCTTTATTTTATTTTATCTTTTTTCAGTACTGAGGATTGAACCCAGGGCATTCTACCACTGAGCTACATCCCCAAGCCCCCTTTTTATATTTTATTAGAAGACAGGGTTTTTCTAAGTTACCCAGGCTGCCCTTGAACTTGTGATCCTCTTGCCTCAGCCTCCCGAATTGCTGAGATTGTGGGTGTGCACCACGGCACCCAGATCCCCACAGCTCTTGCTGTTCTTTCTCAGGAACCTGGGTATGCCTCAAGTTCATGGATATACCAACCTAGATCAAGGGCCTACTGGATCTGAAATTTCTGCCTATTTAGGAGCAAGAGTATGGTCAGCAAGTAGAAGGAGATATTTTGAGACAAAAGGACTTTGTAGCATTTTTCAAAATATACCACCTGGGCAACCAGCACTTTGTACTATGGTGCTGGAGGCCCCCACCTGCAGCTCCAGGTTCAGTGATTCACTAGGAGGACTCAGGTCTCAGCATGCCGTTGCACTCATGGCTAAGACTTATTACAGTGAAAGGACACAAAGCAAAACCGACAAAGGGAAAGGTACCCGGGACAAAGTCCAGAGGAAACCAAGCACAAGATTCCAAGAGTCCTTTCTCAGTGGAGCCATATAAGGCACACTTAATTCCTCCAGCAGTGAGTTATGGTGACATGTGTGACATATCATCTCCCAGTGGAGCTTGCCTGAACTTACTAAAAGTTCAGGGTTTTTATTAAGGCTCGATCATACAGGCCACCTCTGCCTGGCACATTCCAAAATTCTAGACTCACAGAAGGAAAGCTGGTGTTCAGCATAAATCATAAGTACAAACTGATTTGGCATAGTGATCTAGCCTTATCAGGGAACGGTAAGAACATTCCCCAATTCCAAGCTCCCACATGCCAGCAAAGGGCATGGTCAGTAGCAGGCCTTTTTCAGGTAGGAGTCTCAGGCTTACTATGTTACCTCTTTTTTGCACATGTGCATGTGACTAAAGCCATTGGATCCGCGTACTTCCTAAGTAGTGATGAAAACAGAGTCCTCCCCTCTGACCCTTTCTCAAGTGCTATGCCGGTTGACACTTCATGAAAAGTGTATTGTACTGTGGACCAGACAAGGGCTATTACTAATGAAATGCATTCTATTAATAAAAATAAATACATATCACTCACTCCAAATTCTAAGGGCACTGCTGACTTCCGATGCATTCACCCATGTAGACCCTGGTCCTTATCATCACTGCTCCCAAGCAGTGATCTTTCATCTCTGTGCCATGTGTCTGGATAGGGAGAAATCCCAGGTCATGCTCCTATCAGACCTGACATTCTTTATCTGGGGTCACAGAGAGTCCATAGGTATGTTCGAGGGGGCCTATCTATGAGCTCCCTAAAATTGATCACAATTATTCTGTGTTGGGGGAGTGTTTGGTACATTTCCTGCCCCCCAAAACGCCTGGAATTCAGTCTGCTTGAAATCAAATCCTGACTGTGGTTCTTGAGACCTGTGGGACCTCAGGTACTTAATATTATTGCTCCATGTTTCACTTTCCTCATCTGTAAAATATAAGATGAAATAATAGTACAAGCCTCACGAGGTTGTCAGAATTAAGTGGGTTCATGCATGTAAAGTTCTTAGAAAGCTCCTGGCAACATAGTAAATGTTCAATAAATGTCAGTTGTTGATGTTATTATGGGGAGAGAGTCTATAAATTTCATTTTTAAAGCAAATAGTGTTGGATCACTGCCCTGTTTAAAAAATTCAGTGTCCTTCCTGTCGCACCTCAGGTGATACCCCCCATTCCTCAATGTGGTTTAAATGGCCCTAGTGATCTAGCTTCAGTACCTTGACTATTCTTTTCTTTGCTCTCTGAACCCAACCTCAGTTGGATTCTTTCTGTTCCTTCATGTCACCCAAGACCATGCTGTTCTCTGTCACACCCTACCTCCAATCCCTATTCTTTCCTGGGGAGTTTTGACTCAATTTTCAGGTCCCAAGAAAACAGAACACATAAAAATGTCTCTTGTTATCTAAATTAGGAACCTGTTTATAACCTTCATCAAAATGTATAATTATGTATTTTATTGTGTGGTTGTTTAATGTCTATATTTCTTCTAGATTGTAATCTCCTTGAGGGGAGAGATTGTGTTGATTCTTTATTGCATACCTGAAGCACATTTTAGGTACTATCTACACTTAGTTAAGTTAGTTAACATTAGTTAAGTTACTAAATAAATAAACTTCTTAAAAGGGTCTGTAATTCATCAAATGGTTAGGTAGACATGACACACTCTACTGCTTAGACTAATTTATATAAGTTCCAAAAAAGAGTAAATTTGGGGTCAGCATAATATTTCATAAATATTATTCCAGTAGGGAAAATAATTTTTTTAAGAAAAAGAAAAAAATCTTGAAGAAATCAAGCTGTCCAAAGATACATGACTTTTTAATTCTAGCTGCAAAATGAATCATGATCAAGTAGATATTACACTAAATTATATCATCTGACATAACTCTACCCACTCAATTTAAATTAACCTGATGGGTAGATATACTATAAATCACTTTTTATTTATTCATTTATTTATTTTATGGTAGTGGGGATTGATTCCAGGGCCTTGCATAGGCTAAGCCAGCACTCTACCGCTGAGCGTCACCCCAAGCCTTTTTTAGTTTTTGCTTTGAGACAGGGTCTTCTAAGTTGCCCTGGGCTGGCCTCAAATTTGCAATCCTCCTGCCTCAGTCTCCCAAGTAGTACTCTACATTTCTTCTTTAAGAAAAGTTTGATTTTTCTTTATTGTACATCTTTGTATCATAAATAAGAGAGATTTTCTTACAACATACTACAAGATACTATAAAGAGTAGATATTTTCCTTTAAACACATATTATTGTTTATTCTTTTTATTTTGATATTGGGGATTAAACCCAGGAGTTACCGCTCCAGTCCTTTTACTTTTTCATTTTGAGACAGGGTCTCAGTAAGTTGCTCAGGGCCTCACTGAATTGCTAAAACTGGCCTCCAACTTGTGATCCTCGTGCTCAAAACTCACTAGTCGCTGGGGTTACAGGCATGCACCATAGCACCTAGCCATATTGTTCTTTAGAAAGAAAACAGAGCACAAAAAGTGTTTTTAATTACTATGCTTGGGAATAAGTTGTTCTGGTTAATTCTAACTCTAAGGTCAACTGAGAATCAAGCAGAAAATGTTTTCATTTTCTTTAAAAACTTTCCAGAATACATGGGTTCTTTTCCTTGCCTCAGTAATTGCAGTGAAGTAAACCCAAATATATCTTGTTGTTCCAAAGCCTTCGGGAGGCTTATCCCCATCTCTGACTTTCAGCAGTGACTGTACAGTGGAGCATGTAACCAGCCAGGGTATGCTCTGAAAATCTTGATTAGCTCTCCAAGCACTTTCCCTTTTTCTCCTTCCCAAATATGAAGAAAAAGAGAGAAAAACCCCCAGTCAATAGTGAATTCCATTTAATCACGTTTTACTGTTCTGAAGTTTCCAATGTATTCCCAACTAAAAAATCATCAATATAAATTGACGCCATGAATTTCAGGCCAGAGAAAACAATCTCTACAACTTTCTCCACCCTGAGTATATTAATATGTTGTCCTGGTCTATGCTCCTCAAGTTCAAGGCTTACGATATCTAAGTTATTCTTATCATTATCACTTTTAGTCGAAGCCTCTATTCACCTCCCCGCTCTGGAAATAGTCAACCTTTCTTGGAATAAATGTGTTGGTGGCAACCTGAAAATGCTTCTGGAAACACTAAAGCTATCAACATCTCTTCAAGTGCTGAGGCTGAGCAGCTGTTCCCTGGTGACAGAGGACGTGAAACTCCTGGGTTTGTATCAAATCATTCCAAGGCAGTCTTGGCATGCAGAGCACGGGAATGGGGGAGGGGGAGAAGGCAGGAGGCCTGGGGCTAAGGTCCGGGTAAGCTTCCCCTTTCCCCAAAATCTGTCTAGGAGAGGTCTGGTTAAAACGAGGGACAATTCTAAAAGCAAATGGCAGGGGTTGAGGTTGTGGCTCAGTAGTGGAGCACTTGCCTAGCACATGTGAGGTTCTATCACTGGGGTTCGATCCTCAGCACCACATAAAAATACATAAATAAAATAAAGGTATTGTGTCCATCTACAACTAAAAAAAATATATTTAAAAAATAAATAAAAGGAAATGACATTAAAAGTGTTTCATAAGAGGAGATGGATATAGATAGGTGAGGGGGTGCCTGTCAGGAAATAGCATTTGCTCCACACCCTCCCATATGTTGAGTCTTCAGTGTTCACACGTCCATCATTTTACTTCCACAAGGTTTGCCCTAACCACACGGTATTTGCACTACTACTTAATTTTGCCTCTGAATTGACTCTTGCTTTTATTTAAATAGAAAACTGGCCAGGCATGGTGGCACATGCCTGTATTCTCAGCTACTCAGGAGGCTGAGGCAAGAGGAACAGTAGAGGCTGTTCTGGGCAACTTAGACCCTCAAAATAAAAAAATAAAATAAAATAAAAAAGGCTGGGGATGGAGCTCAGGGATAGAGCTCCCCTTTCCTACCCAGGTTTCACTCCAGTACAAAATAAATAAATGAATAAAATAAACCAAAAATATATAGGAAGTTGAACACAATTTTCACACTGAAATATGTGTTAATTCTCATACAGATTAAAATGATGCCTGTTGAAGACTGTGAGAAGAGGTTAATTCTCTCTTTGCAAATCAATAGAAAAATAAATAAATCTTTCTCCACTTCAATTTAGAAAGCTATACAGAGAATTGAATAACTTTTGTACTGTGAGATTCTAGGCAATGTAATACCTGAAATCACCAGGCAGGTCCCACTTCCCCTTGGGAAATGATGAATTGGAGAGTCTCTGTCTCCTATATTTCCTTGTCCCCACATCCCCATTTTATTCAGCCACCAACTTTCAGATCTCTGAAGCCATGAGCACCCATGGAAATGAGGTAGCTGTATCTATGTTCTCAGTGTTTACCACCTGTTCTGCTATGAGAGGACACCTGTGCCTAAAAATCACGTGCTATGCAAAAATCACTCAGTAATAACCACAGTGTTTATGGTTAGAGGCACAGCACTTGAAACTTCATCAGTGACACATAGGAGCTAGTAGAAATACCAATAGAGTTGTTTTCTGTGTTAAATTGGCTAAGAAATACAGAAATAACAGTGAATATGGCACTTTGAAAAGATCTAAAGTTTGTCTGTGGAAGGAGAATTACCTGAGGTAGAATAGTAAGTTCCAACACCAGATGTGGTTGAGTGAGCATTGTTGTTCCCCTGAGGTGTGTTCGTGTGTACAGATTTATTCCCATGAGCAGCTGGGATGGTTTCATACGTTCACCTGGTGTTTCCTGTTGGTCATTGTGCAAAACAAAGAAGGAATTTGCATTATGCTCAAACTGTTCCCTGAGATTTCAATCTAGTTGGAAGAAAGTTGCATTCTCAAAACAAATGTTATAACAAAAATGATTGTGATTAGAAGATTGGGACAAAACATTGTGATTTTTATGTGTATTTCCCTAGTGATCGATGATGTGAAAATCTTCTTGTGTGCTTATTTGTCAACTGTACACCTTCTTTGGTGAAGTGTCTGCTCTAAATATTTTGCCTAATTTAAAAAGTTGGATCACTTGTTTTCTTATTAATGACTGTTGAGATCTGTCTTGATTTCCTGGACATTAAGTCCTTTACCAAATACGTCATTGGCAAGTATTTTCTCTGATCTGCTTTTCATTCTCTTTAACTGTTTTTTTTGCAGAGCAAAACCTTCAGTTTTGGAGTAGGTCTATTTATATTTTTGTTAATTTGTTGGATAGAGCTTTTTTGTGTTTCAACTTAGAACTTTTTGAAAATATAAAACTCTCAAGGATTTTTTTCCGGTTTTTCTAAAAGTTTTATATTTACATTTTACCTGTTATCCATTTGAGTTAATTTTATATGAGATGTGAGGTATGAATAGAAGTTAGTGTTTATTTCATATGACTTTCTAATTATTTGAACACTGTTAATTGAAAAAAAAAAAAAAAAACCTCTCCTTTCTCCATTGCATTTCCTTTGTATTTTTGTAAAAATTCAACTAGCCCTATTTGTGAGGGTCTATTTCTGGCCTTTCTTTTCTGCTCCATTGATCTGTCAATCTTATTTTACCAATATCACACTGTCTTGATTTACTTTACGTCTTGAAGTCAGGCAGTATGAGTGTTCTGACTTTGTTCTTTTTCAAAAGTATTTTGTTTTTTCTAATTCCTTGGCATCTTCATATAAAGTTGGAATCATATTGTCAATATCATTTTTAATCCTCATGGAAATTTGATTTGAACTCCATTGAATATATAGACCAATTCAGGGAGAAATGACATTTTGACAATACTGAATATTCCAATCCATGAACATATTATATCTCCCTATTAAGGTACTCTTTGGTTCTTTCATTGTTGTTTCATAACTTGCTGTATAGATCCTGCACATATTTTATTAAATTTATATCTGAGTATTTAATTTTTATGGTACTATTATAAGAGGTACTATTTAATTTTTGAATCCAAATTAATCATTGCTAATGTGTAGAAATACAATAGATTTTTTAAAATTTAAATTTTTGTTTTTAGTTCTGGTTGGACACAATACCTTTATTTTACTTACTTATTTTTTTATGTGGGGCTGAGGATTGAACCCACATATGCCAGGCAAATGCTGTACTGCTGAGCTACAACCTCAACCCCTACAATTGATTTTTGAATACTGATATTTTATACTGTAATGTTGTAATTTTTTTATACTGTAATGTTGCTGATCATCTATTATTTCTAGAAGATTTTTGGCAGATTCTGTAAAATTTTCCACAATCATGTCATCTATGGTGAAAGAAAGTTTTATCTTTCTTTCCACTGTATGTATCTTTTCCTTCTTTGTCTTGGTTATTTCACTGAGATTTCCAGTAGATGTTGAATGAGATGAAAGCAGATATCCTTGCTCTGTTCCCAATCTTAGGTGGAAAGAATTCAGTCTTTTCCCTCATTAAATACAATGTTAGCAGTCAGTTTTTTGTAGCTGCCTTTTGTCAGGTAAGGAATCCTAATTCATTAAGTGTTCTTATAGTGGATTAAAGATAGATTTTGGCAAATGCTTTTTCTATGTCTGTTGAGATGAGCAAGTGTTATGTTTTTAAATTTTTGATCTGTTAATATTGTGAATAATATTGATTTTCAAATATTAAATCAGCCTTACATTCCCAGGGTAAGCCCCATTCTGATGTTATGTATTTTTTTTTTTTACATATTGTTAAGTTTGATTTGCTAATATGTTGTTGGGGATATTTGTGTGTTATCTTTATGAAGGATAGTGATCCCATTGTTTTCTTGTAATGTCTTTCTCTGGCTTTAGTATCAAGGTACTAATGGTCTCATATAATGAGTTGGAGCATGTTCCTTCCTCTTTTATTTCCTGAGAATATTATATAGAATTGGTATTATTTCCTTCCTCAGTCGTTTCACAGAAATCACCACTGAAGTCAGCTAAAGGTGAAATTTTCCTTGTGGAATGTTTTAAATTATAAATTCAATTTCAAAAATTGATAAAATTACTCATATTATCTTCTGTAGTAAGTTTTGATAGTTTGTGTCTTTCATTTCACCTAGGTGGTTGAATTTATAGAAATTAAGTAGTTCCCTTATTATCCTTTTAATGACCGTTGCTATACACTTTTCCTCATTGCTGATATTGAAATGTGTATTTCTATCCTTATTTTCCCTTGACTAGTCTGACTAAACATATAGTTTTCCATTGCTGTGTAACAGATTAATTTGTACCTTCAAACAATATCCATGTATTTACTCCCGGTTCCATAGGTCAGAAGTCTGGCATGGCTTGTGTGTTCTGTGTTCAGAAAACCACGAGGCTAAAACCAAAGTGTCAGTCTGGTCCTGGGGATGAATCCACGTTCAAGCTTGTTCTTGTGGGGCAGAGTCTAGTATCTTCCAGCTGTAGGAATGAGGTCCTCATTTTCTTACTAGCTCTCAAATGGGGACTGCTGTCAGCTCCTAGAGGATGCCCACATTGCTGGGTACTTGCATCCCTCATATTCAAGCCAGCAAAACAGTTTCTGAGCTTCTCATCCTTCAAACCTCTCACCATTCCTAAATGACCTCCTTCCTCCTCTGCCTCCAGCAGGAGAAAATGCTCTCCTTTTAAAGTGCTAGTATGATTAGGTTAGCTCCACTTGGATAATCTCCCTTTCTTAATATGACCTGTGCCATTTCATGTAACTTATTTATAGAAGCAAAATCTATCATATTCACAGTCCTGGAGAGTAGGGTGGAAATTTGGGGGGTCCCATCATAGAATTCTGAGTACCACAGATGTTCGTCAATGTTACCAATCTTCTGAAAGAATCAGCTTTTTAAAAGTCTATTTTCTGAATTGGATACCATTAAAACATATATATTTAAAATATATATTTTATATTAACTAATAAAAAATATATATTTTAAATATATGTATTTTTAATGGTATCCAATTCAAAAGATGTATATCAAGAGAGATAACTATGTATGTGTATTTGCTATGTATATATATATAGTTATATGCATATTTGTTACCTATATATAGTTATATATATTTGTTTATTTATATTTATTTATTTTTGGTACTGGGGAATCGAACCCAGGGATGCTGTACCACTGATCTATATCCTTAGCCCTTTTATTTCTTTTTTAAAATTTTTAAAAATATTTTTTGGTACTGGGGATTAAACCCAGGAGTGCTCTACCTAATGTAGTTCAGCCCTATGTTTATTTTTTAAAATATATATTTTTTTTACTTGTAGATGGATACAATACCTTTTATTTATTTATTTTTATGTGGTGCTGAGGATCAAACCCAGTGTCTCACACATGCTAGGCAAGCGCTTCACCACTGAGCCACAACCCCAGCCCCATCTTTTGTTTATTTTTTTATTTTGAGGCAGGGTCTCACAGAGTTGGTGAGGCTGGCCTTGAACTTGTGATACTCCTGTCTCAGCCTCCTGAGTTGAGATAACAGACGTGTGCCACCATGCCAAGCTTGAAACCATTAAATATACATAAGTTAGTTATTTTATTTAAAGTTTACAATTAAAATTTGTTTCTTTAATTCATTTTATTTAGGTCGACATCAAATTTTATCAATTATACCTTCAGTCATTGTATGTTTTTCTTAATTTTTGCCGCTAGTTTTTTTCCCTTACATAAAATTTATACTTTTACATTTGTCAGGGATATTTTTTCTTCTTTCAATTTTTAGTAGCAATATTACTAAATGTGGGTTTAGCCTTTGCCACTTTTATATTGCTTTCTTTCTAAAAGAAACATTAAGGATTTGTTAATCACTGGTAGCTGGTGTTCATTTCCTTTATAAACAAACATTTTTCCCCCCATAGAGTAGACTACAAAGCAAATATTTACATGACCCACAATTCCACTACCCAGATCTTTAAAGATATAGTAAATATAAAATATTTTAAAAGAATACTGTAAATAGGGTGCTCACATATGGAAAATCCAAAAAGGATAGAAAAATGAGTGAGATTTGCTTTAAAAATACTTTTCAAAAAGGAGAGGGTAGACGAAAGAGGATTATATGAGGCAAAATTAGTGTAATGAAGACAACTGTTGAGGCTGAACGCTGGGACAGGGCAGCCACACTCTCCTCTCTAATCATTGTATATTTGATAATTTCCATAATTCAACCCCCTCACCCCCACCCCCGCCACCAGATGAGTTGCTTAGGCTGTTGCTTAGGCTGTTGCTTAGGCTGGCCTTTAACTCCTCGGCCATAAAAGCACACACCACTACACTCTGCTACAAACTTTTCTAAAGAGTGGGGCGAAAACATGCACGCTGTCTTTAACATAGGTCAGATCTTGAGAATACTGGGAGTAATGATGTGAGATAAGACATTAAGGTGACACACACTGAAACCGACACTTAGGGACAGACAGCAGCTCTTGAGTATTCAGACGACTGAGCTCTCCAGCGCCCCCTGTTGGCGAATGAAAGAGATGGGGTTGGAGTGCCCTACTTGATCTGGGATCCATGATGGATGAGAAGTGATTGAAAGACCAGGGCATGGTTAGTCCTCAAAGTGGAATTTGAGGCAGACCTGACTGTTGTCCAACACTGCAGGACTCGCATGAGAAGGAGGAGCTGAGTTTTCCAGCTAACCAGCAGAACTGATGGGTGAAAGTCACTGGGAGCAGACAGGGGGCCCAAGAAGGGATTCTTCCTGCTAAAGTGGCTTCCCAATGAACTTGAAAGGATGGTTCAGGTGGAATCATGGTAGTCACCCATAGAAGGCTGTCAAAGGGATTCCTCTCTAGTCATTGCTCTGGAGGTTGAATGGGGAGTCTTTTCATGATCCCTTGACACTCCAAGATACCTTGGCTGAAGAGGAAAGAATGTGCTATTTGCCTTGGGTATCTCTCCCACCTGTTCTTGCAGAAATTGTTATCTTCTCTTAGTTTTATCATAACTATTATTTATTAAGTGCCTTTATAGAATCTATTATGGAATATACTATTCAAAGGGGGAAATTGTCCTGTGTACTAGTGATCTCTAAAGTGAAATTATCCAAGTATGTTTTGCACACCGAAAGTGCTTGGTTAAATAATTATTGAATGAAGAATGATGGAATGAATGACTAGGAAATAACTAAACAGTATTAAACAACAAGAAGACTATTTACAAGTGGTCCTGAGTTCATGCCAATGAATCGTCTCTCCAGACGTTTAAGTCTGAAGGAAAGCCAGGGTCCAGGGAGGCAGAGAGCAGGAACTGGACAAAAATGAAATTCTTTGGGTTGAGATTTGGAAAAATGAAAAAAAAATCCATTTTCAAACTGCAAATGGCATGTACAGGGGAAATTTTGTTCAGATGCCTGAATAAAAGCTGTTAGTTAAAAACAAATTATTACTAATTACTAATATTGTCATTACTAATCCCAGAGATGCCGTGTTATGTGAGATAGGAAACAACAAGGGTAAAAAGTATTCTTGTTTCTTTGCATTGGGAGCAATACTCATTTTGTTTTGCAGCATCAGTTATACAGAGGGGACATCTGACCAAACTGCAGAAGCTTGACCTGAGCTATAATGATGGCATCTGTGATGCAGGATGGGCCATCTTCTGCCAAAATTTGTGGTTCCTCAAAGAGTTAACAGAGCTGGATATTAGCCTTCGGCCATCACACTTTCGGGACTGTGGACATTGGTTTAGATACCTGTTATGTGCTGTGACCAAACTCCCTGAAATCACTGAGATAGGAATGAAAAGATGGACCCTCCCAGCCTCACAGGAGGAAGAACTAGGATCCTTTGACCAAGATCCCAAAAGAAGAGGCATTCACTTTGACCATGGTGGGTTTCGGTAAACTGGCTTCTTAGATCTTACTTAGCTAGGAACAATTCTCTAGAGCAGGAAAAGAGTATGAGCAAATTCCAGTGTCATCAACTGAGTATCAACTTGTGGTTGTTTACTGGGACTTATGTTACAAGAGCTTTGTAAATATATGTAACTAATAATTCAATTCCAACATGTCTTTATTCTCTGTCTTATGAAAAAAGGATGACATTTTTCAACAGATTTTGTTTTGGATATATAATTAGTTCACTTACTATTTAGAAAGCCTACCAAACATGTTGAGATTCTGATAGAGTCTTTGCTTTCTTCTTACTCTGAAATTTTTTCTTTCTTGTTTTCCTATTCATGTTCTAAATATAAAGGTGTATGTGTGTGTGTACCTAAATGCACATAAATGTGAATCTAATGTAAAAGAAACTAGCTGTGTAAAAGTGCTATGTTATCTTTGCTATTATAACATAAAACTTTGTTGTGTTGCATTTTTCTCTCAGATATAAACTATGTACACTAATAATGGCCATTGATATATAAATCTTGGTTAAAAGGTAGCCAAAAATTCAAAATCCTGCATGAAAATCACATCTCATTAAAATAAAGTAAAATATTTTATAGTTAGAACAAATTGTTAACTTATCACCTCTGGGTATTTCTTATTACTAATTCATTAATAAAAACTTTTGTGTTTCTCTAAGCAATTTTTGAAAAAATTTTTTTCTTGAAACCAGGCTTGGTGGCACATACACCTGTAATCCAACAACTCAGGAGGCTGAGAAAGGAGGATTCCATGTTTGCTAAATCTGGATTTAGCAACTTATTGAGGCCCTAAGCAACTTAGAAATACCCTGCCTCAAAATAAAAATGAAAAGGGATGGGGAAGTATCTTAGTAGTTAAGTACCCCTGGGTTCAATTCCCTATACCTTCACCCCCAATATTTTTGTTTTTGTTTTTCTTATACTACTGCATCAAAGCCATTGCAGAGCAGAGATGTTTGCATACACATTTCTGTTCTGATACCATCAAATCACATTGTGTCTTGCTTTTCTCTAGCTACAATATAATTAGGATTGCAATCATTGCTTAGAAAACATGTAAATTTTAAATCAGTACTACTTCAAAAGAGTCATCAGGGTGAGTGGTTTTGAGGGCTATAGAAGGGCATATTTTGGTTAATGTGATATTCTCTTCCCTGTGCAGTGCCATGAATTTCATAAACATCTATGCTTATGCAAAGATCTGTGTATGAATGTTCATAGCAGCTTGATTTGTAATAGCCCCAAACTGGAAAGAACCCAATATCTTTCAGAGAATGAATGCTTAAAAAAACTGTGGTCTATGTAATATATTCAGAAACAAAGAGGAATAAACTTAATACATGCAATATTTTGGATGAACTACTAGTGATTATGCTAAGTAGAAAAAAGTCAATCTTAATTACAAATTGTGTGATTCCATTTATATGACATTCTTGAAATAATGGGATTTTAGAGATGGAGAACAGTTTAGGGATTGAGGTTCGTAGTGTAGGTATGACTACAAAAGAATAGCACAAGGGAGACTTGTAAAGAACAATTCTGTATCTTGATTGTGATGGTTTATAGAAAGCTCATGTTTCAAAAGTGCATTGAAACACACACACACACACACACACACACACACACACACACCAGGACATGTGCAAACTGAAGAAATCTGAAATAGTTCTGTTGATTGTACCAATGTCATTGTAGTTTTATTATTATATTACAATTATGTAAGATGTTAGCATTGAGGGAGGGTGAAGGGTGCTTGGATCTACCTGTACCATTCTTTGGAACTTCCTGTGAATCTATAATTTTTTCAAAATAAAATTTTAAGCAGACATAATATTAAAATAAACTCCTAGTACCAACCACTTGCTTTACAGTTGTTGGTTTATAGCCAATCTCTATTCTCTTCCTCCTCCCCCATATTATTTTGAAGCCATTCCCAGATATATTCTTTTGTCCATAAATAATTCAGCAAAAGTAGGAATCATTTATTATCACAAATAACCACAATTCTATAAGTTTGAGCATGGAAGGCATCTGATTCCTGGTCATTTTGCCTTCTTAATCCATTAATCACTACCTCAATTCATTAATTTATAAGAATTATTTCTTTTTTTCCTTTATGGGTTTTCCTTTTTCCACCTTCTTTCCTTTCTTATCTTTTGGAGACGTCTTTCCTTTCTTTCGTGTTTTGATTAGTTCTTCATATTTCCCAAATCCTTTCCGTACCATGGTCCCACGCCACCATGCCTGGATCTGCAAACAAAGTAAACCCAAACTTAGCATCTGCTGATGTCATGATTGTCGCCTTTTTAATTTGGTCTGTCTCCTCTGGAACTCACGTGGATACGATTCCCAATGTAATGGCATTGAGAAGTGGTGGAATCTTTAAAAGCTGCTGGGCCATGCTGGCTTAACACTCAGTCCTTGTTCTCATAAGACTGGGTTAATGAGAGCAAGAGACAACCGTTACAAAGCAAGGCCTCCACGTGTGTTTCGCCTCCTTTGGAATGGGCTCAATTGTACTTTCACCTTCTGCCATATTGTGACACCCTTTTCAGATACCATTCCTCTTGGACTTCCTGGCCTTGAGAACCATGAGCCAAATAAACCTTTATTTATTTTCTATGACTCACCTGTTCTCAGGTATTCTGTTATAGCAACAACAACAAAAATGGATTAAGACAATGATACACTGGAGATCATTAAATCTCTTTGTTCTGGTGTGTGGTCTTAAAGATGCAGAGAGTGGGAGGTGGCTTGAATTCTAAATCTTATATTCTATCTTTCTCAATCAGCCAATCAGTCAAGCAAAAAAAAAAAAAAAAAAAAAGTACTGTTCTACATTTGGGAAACAGCAATTAAATATTAGTGTCCCTGAGTTTCTGAAGCTCACATTTCAGTGGGCAGAAAAAACAATAAACACATGTATATATATATTTTGACAGATGGTGACAAGTACTGTGGAGAATGACGTGCATAGAAATGGAAGCCTGGGGAATCCGTGTGTAACATCAGTTGCTATCCAACTGGGCTCCTACCTAAAACCAGCTCCCACTAGAGCCGGATCCTATTCCCTCGGTCCTACTCTGTTCCACTCACTCAGGAAAACCTCTTCTCTCATAATAGATTCTTATCAGAACTTCCTGTGGCCCCCGAATTCTCTCCAAAATTAAAGTCAAAGTCCTTCCAATGGCTTCAAGGCCCTATCTTATTTGCTTCCTCCCATGACCTCTTGGACCCCTTAACTAGTCTCTGTCTTGTTCACTCCCATCCACGTGAGCCTCCTTCCTGCTCAGAGACACCAGACACAATCCTAAATTGGGGGCTTTGTACTCTCTCTGCCTCTAACCAACTTTCCAATGGTCAGAAGGCTTGATTCTCAAGTGTTTGCTTGATTGTCATTGCTGAGGAGTGTACTGTGTTCCTCCAAATTCAGATCTTGAAGCCTTAACCTGCCATGTGGTGCTATTTGGAGGGGGGTTAGGGGAGTTAAGCTTAGATGAGAGCATGAATGTGGGGCCCTTAGGATGGGATTAGGGTCATTTTAAGAGACATCAGAGACCTTGTGCTTCCCACCACAGTTCTGCCATTTGAGTACAATACCCTGTTATGGCAGCCCTGGTGGACTACGGCAGCAGTCTTTTCCATGAGACCTACCCTGATCATCTCCTGGAAATCAACACTCTCTCTGTTTACATACACACCAGTTCTGGCAATCTCAGTTCCCCTAAGTTTCAACTTATTTTTCCCCCAACAGCACTTATCATTTTTTACATAGTATAAAACTTTGTTTTATTTTTTTCATGCTTTTATTCCCCTCACACTAGGATTTAAAGCAATTCGAGGACAGAAATATTTGTGTTGTCCACTGATGTATTTCCAGTGCCTAGGATAGTGCCTGGGATATGGTAGAAAATTGATAGATATTTACTGATTAAATGAATGAGGTGGTAGGGCTATGCTGTCTTATATAAGGTAGATCAGGAAGGGCTCTTTCTTGTCAGAGGACTTTGGAGAAGACACTGAAGTGGGGACCAGAATCTTGCCTATATCTGGGGAAGGCATCTTTAGGCAGAGGAAAGGCCCTGAGGCAGGATGATGCTTGGTTCCTGGAAGAACACTCAGGATCTGATTTAAGTTTGAAGAGAAAGATGGGGAGTGAAAACAGGGAGGTGATTATTTAAGGAACAGTGCGCCCTCTAGAGGCACTTTGGAAACATACAGTATTTTTTGTTTGGGTTAAGCAGTCTCTCATCCTGTGATGTGTAGTCCGCATCACGACCTTCCTGAAAGGTGTGCAGGCAGGAGTAGCTTGAAAGCAATCTCTCTCCCAAGCTTCCACTTCCCTACTGCCCCTTCCTAAGATCAGCCTGGGAATACAACTGCTGATCCCCTTCACCATTGCCCTTCTGGCACTTTCCAGAGAACTGGCACACCTTGAATTCTTCTAGGTCTTGCTATGAAGTATTGCCCTGGACTCAAAATGTCTGGAGTTTCAAGAGAAAGGACAATACAAAACACAAGTGTAGCCACAAACGGCTCAAGGACTGAGGAATTCCAACTCTGCTTTCAAAAAATAGAAGAAAAAAAAAGACAGAAATTAGAAGCAAGACTAGTTGATATGTCAGCTAAGACCTGCGTTCTCCTTTTAGATATATAAATCTGGAAGAAGTTCAGAAATGTGTGAGGCATTATTATTTAAAACAAAATAATACAAAAAAACTTCCATTCTCACAACTCATCTTTGTGAATAAAGATTTACATGAGTAGAATCCATGATAAAACCTGTCTCCTTCTAGAAATTCACAATATTTATGCATGGTTATCGAAACAAAGTGCAAAAAAGTCCCTCTCATTTGGATATGTCTCACAATTATAAAAATTTGTAACAAATTTGTTCTTTTAGATGATTTTATACTATTAGTAATTGTAATAAAATGACCTAAAATATTGAAAAAACACGTTCACAGAAAAAAATTTAGTTTAAAAGTAGAATTTATATAAATGTTTTGTTGCCTAGCTGGACAAAAAGAGTTAAGGAGCCAGCGTGGTGGTATACACTTGTAATCCCATCAACTTCAGAGGCTGAGGCAAGAGGATTGCAAGTTAGAGGCTAGCCTTAGCAATTTAGTGAGATTCTCAGTAACTTAGCTAGACCCTGTATCAACTACCCCCCTCCATACTGGAGATAGAACCCAGGGCTGATTAATCGCTGAGCCACATCTGCAGCCCTTTTTATTTTGAGACAGGTTCTCACTAAGTTACTGAGACTGGCTTTGAACTTGTGATCCTCCTGCCTCAGCCTCCTGAGCTGCTGGGATTACAGATTATGCCACTGATCCTGGCCTGTCTCAAATTTTAAAATAAATAAATAGGACTGGAGATATAGCTCAGTGGTATATTTCCCCTAGGTTTAATCCTTAGTACCAAAAAGAAAAAGTAGGGGCTGGGGTCACAGCTCAGTGGTAAAGGGTTTGCCTTGCATGTGTGATCTTTTCTGGAAAAAAAAAAATCCAGAAAAGAATAAAATAAAATACATGTAAAACCTTAGTATCAACTTTGAGGGAAAACGTAATAGAAATGCAGGTTATGCTGGATGCAGTGGCCCTTGCCTATAATCCCAGCAACTTGGGAGGCTGAGGCAGGAGGATCATGAGTTCAAAGCCAGCCTTAGCAATTTATGGACGCTCTAAGTAACTCAGTGAGACCTTATCTCTAAATAAAATATTTAAAAGGGCTGGGGATGTGGGTCAGTGGTGAAGCAGCCCTGGGTTCAATTCCCAATACAAAAAAAAAAATCTAATTTACTTTATAATTTATAACACAATTATAAAATTTCTTTATGTTGTAATTTGTGTATTATTTTGATTTATTGAAATGATGTTTTGATAGGTGATATTTTCTATTAAAATTTTAGAAAAGGAGATATCACAAATATTTCTTATAAAAGGGAGGGTAGTAAGTCTGATAGGGTTGAGTCATTGGTAAAGAATCTTTCAGACCAAAGACTTTGATTCTTGCTCCAGGTGAAAGAATAACTGTTGATTTCAGCAAAGAGTAGTGCTATCCAATCTATTTTAACAGGCTTTGTATGACTATTGAGTGGAGGCAGATTATAGGGAAAGTGGATGTGGAAGTAGGGATGACAATTTGGGGACTAATGTAGTGACACTGGTAAGAGATGATGGGGACTTGACCCGCTGAAGAATAAAGAACATTGACAGGCTTGTCATGCCAGCAACTAGGGAGGCTGAGGCAGGAGGATTGCAAATTCGAGACCATCCTGAGCAACTTAGTGAGGCTGTGTCTCAACATATAAAACAAAAGGAGCTGGGGTATAACTCAGTGGTGAAGTACCCCTGGGTTCAATCCCCAGCACTGACTGAAGTGGACACCTCTCCTGGTCTGTCTGGCGCATTCTATGTCTCATGGACTCCATGGCCAAGAGCAGGATCCCAAGGCTCCTTGCCCTTTGATCCTGGCCCTGGCTCAGCAAAACTCTGGTCTTTGAGCTTCTGATCCACAAATGCTTTCATTTTTAGTTTTTCAACTTCAATTTTCTGCCTTTGTTAATACAAGCTTTTTTTCACTCAAGTGAAATCGTTCAAGAATTTTAGATTGTCCTTGGGATTTAAAGTTTTGGTTTCCTTTGCTTATGTGTTGGTTTCTTATTTGACAAGAGATAGGAGACATACAGGACAAAAATATGAGAGCCAAAATTTAAAAATTCTCTCAAAAATTCCATAAAAGTACCTAAGAGTCTCTTCCCTGAGGCTGGGATTGTGGCTCAGTGGAAGAGCACCCACCTAGGGCATGTGAGGCCCTGGGTTCAATCCCCAACACCACATTAAAATAATAAATAAAACAAAGGGGGGGCTGGGGATGTGGCTCAAGCGGTAGCGCGCTCGCCTGGCATGCGTGCGGCCCGGGTTCGATCCTCAGCACCACATACCAACAAAGATGTTGTGTCCGCCGAGAACTAAAAAATAAATATTAAAAAAATTCTCTCTCTCTCTCCTCTCTCACTCTCTCTTTAAAAAAAAAAATAAAAAATAAAATAAAATAAAAACCGGCTCCACAGAAAAATTTCCAATTTGTTTAACACTAGACCCCGCAAATGTGTTAACAAGAATCTGTGCTGATTTTACCTTTGTGACCATTATTTTCTTTCTTCTGTTTTCCTTAAGGTGGTTCCATATGGCCTCATTTCCTTGAGCACACACTTCTTCGGGGGGATCTTCCATGGGGTTGTCCATCAGTGTAAGAACCTTAAGGTTCACCAGGCGGTCCAAATTCTCTGGGAGATGGGTGAGCAAGTTGTCCTCTAGCAGCAACTCTTTCAAGCCTAGAAAGATTTTGGTTTCAAATGGATTTTGGCTGGGGATGTGGCTCAGTGGTAGAGCCTAGCATGCACAAGGCCCTGGTTCAATCCCCAGCACCACAATAAATAAATAAATAAATAATAACAACAATATATGTATATGTAAAAGGAATAAACAATGACTTTGGGGTGTAACTAAAGGAAAGTTATCCAATTAACTTTGTCAAATGGTGATTTTTATCTTAAGAACAAACAACATTAATTTGGCTCCTAAACCTGCCCAGTATTTGAGGGATCCACCTCTGCATTAGTAAGAGAAATCAGAGCACAGATGTATAAGAACGGACAAATATTTTCATTTCATCTAATAAAAAGCCCATCTCTACGTGTCTTCTTCCTCATAATAGAGAAAGTAGAAACTCAGCAATTGGATATTCTTATCCTTCTAAGAGTGGATGTCGTCTTTGGGGTTTTCTTTCATTTGTTTGGTTTTGCTTTTATTTTATAGCAGTAGTTGCCAACTGATGGCTCACTGGAAAAAAACTGCTCTCAGACTTGTTTCTTAGATCAGCAGAATATTGGAAGACCTGACTCTGTGCCTTTGGATGGGACACTCCAGTAGCCTACAAGCCTTGCTACTTCCTATTATCACTCCAGGGTTGGACACATGGATGTGACCTGTCTAGTCAATAGAGAGTGGAACGTGGGGCATCTGACTCACATAGTCATTTCTCTACCACTCTCAAGTTAATAGGCAAATTATTTTTTTGAAAAATTGTATACTTTCTGATATAAAAGTAACCTCATATAAATAAAAATGTATGCATACCAAAGCAGCAAACAAAGTATAAAAATGATTCCCCCTTTCATACCAACCCTGTCACATCTTAACTGTCACAAGGAACCACTGTTATCAGATTTCTGTGAGTCCTTACAGAAAATATCTAGGCACTTGCAAGTCTACAGATACATGCACATAAAACTTTACAAAATGATAACATACTATAATGGTTCAGGTCTATATTTTGCAAGGAATTATCTTAAACTCTTCATTGAAAGAGAAATAAAAATGACTAGTAAACCTGGGAAAGATACTCAACATCACCCAATGAAAACAAATGCAAATGAAACACCAAAATGCAGTATTTCATTAATCCTATAGGCAGAGATGAAAAGTTTGATAATACTCAGTATAAAGGAGGGAGAAGAGAAAAATTTTATTTAAATCATACTCCATGATAAATGGCTTACAAACTCAGCTACTTTTCTCTACTTGATTTACCGAAGAAAAGATAAATACAGGGAAATTTTGATTTGTATGTTTCGTGAACATAATACAAATCATATGCATAATAAAAATCAGGCAAAATTAAAATATGCATTTGTTAGTCCAGTTATTTTGAAACATTTCCTGCCATGTACAAGAGGCATCTGATTTAATGGGGCAAACCAAGTTCTCTTCTTCATAACAACAGGAAGTATTTAGGCTAGTGTAAATAAATACTAGGGACAGGAAGAGAGTTAACACTGAAAACTTTGAGAATATTTTACTCCTCCAGGGACCAAGAACAGGAGTATTCCCACACCTGACCTTGATTTTTGAAATGTCTTGTATGCAGGTGACAACTTCAACTCTCATATTTCTTCACCTCCTTTCATTGAATAGCCACAGTTTAAAAACATGTCAGTAAACCTGGAGATTCATCAGAATGTGGCCAAAAAATTTCATCTGGTCCTAGTAGGTACTCAACAAAAGCTTGTTAAGTAGATGGATGGATGAATGGCTAGGTAGACAGATGAATGGTTCCATGGATGGATGCATGTGCAGACAAAAAAATTAGCCCAGTGGAAAATATTTGGGTACTTTTTTTTTTTGGTACAGAAACTATCAAGGCACATGCAGGTCTACACATGCATGCACATAAAACTTCATCAAAATGATAAACATACTATAATGAATGGTCAGAATCTATATTTTATTTTTTGAGAGAGGATCTCACTAAGTTGCTGAGGCTAGCCTTGAACTTGTGATCCTCCTACCTCAGGCTTTCAGGAGTGTCTGGAATTACAGCTGTGTGTGACCATGCCTGGCTTGTTATGTGATTTTCCAAGTCAATCATATAATTGCAAAAGTCCATTCTTGATTTCACCATTCTATGCCATACTTTTCCTTTTATTCAAGTGACTGGTGTCCTATATGAAAATTTATTGCAGGACCCCCCACTCAAAATTCTGACATACAGGATGTATTCAGTAAACTTCTGCTGATGGTAGGTGTACTTATGCTAATTTTTTCAGCAGTTGCTATTAATTTCTCTTTCCAACTCAAATTACAACCTACGTGTGTAAAACTCTTAACCTCATGATCAGGGCCTGGCCTCTCCCACATCACTCACTAGTGAGCCCTGAAAGGAGGTAGTGGGACAGGGCTCGGTTCTCCAAGCACCGAGATGGATCTTTAATCAGGCAAGGAAGATGTTCATCATGGGACTGTTGACTGCAGACTCTCCTAGGTGTGAGTCTAATAAGTTTCTCACCTTGTGCTTGGCAAATGGCATTTGGGAGTTGCTTAAGCAAATTGTGCCGGCAATCAAGAACTTCCAGGTTAGGCATTGTTCCCAAGGATACGGGCAGGAACTCCAGATGATTGTTCTCTACATACAATTCTTTAAGACTCTGAAATAACATGATAGTACACCACAATAATCCTTATCTTGAAAAAATGAATTATAATAACCAAAATCCCCTTTGAGTGCCTATGAGCACTCAATGGAATATCATGCATTGGGATAAAAGGAAAAACAAATTTGAAGGACCATAATCAACTATTATTCTCAGAGGAGGACATACAATCAATCAACAAGTACTTATTATTCTCAGGGGAGGACATACAATCAATCAACAAGTACATGAAAAAATGCTCACCATCTCTGGCAATCAGAGAAATGCAAATCAAAACCACCCTAAGATACCATCTCACTCCAGTAAGATTGGCAGCCATTATGAAGTCAAACAACAATAAGTGTTGGCGAGGATGTGGGGAAAAGGGTACACTTGTACACTGCTGGTGGGACTGCAAAATGGTGAGGCCAATTTGGAAAGCAGTATGGAGATTCCTGGGAAAGCTGGGAATGGATCCACCATTTGACCCAGCTATCACCCTTCTCGGACTATTCCCTGAAGACCTTAAAAGAGCACACTATAAGGATACGGCCACATCAATGATTATAGCGGCACAATTCACAATAGCTAGACTGTGAAACCAACCTAGATGCCCTTCAGTAGATGAATGGATAAAAAAAATGTGGCATCTATACACAATGGAGTATTATGCAGCACTAAGAAATGACAAAATCATAGAATTTGCAGGGAAATGGATGGCATTAGAGCAGATTATGCTAAGTGAAGCTAGCCAAGCCCTAAAAAACAAATGCCAAATGTCTTCTTTGATATAAAGAGAGCAACTAAGAACAGAACAGGAGGGAAGAGCATGAGGAAAAGATTAACAGTAAACAAAGACGAATGGGGGGAGAGAAAGGGAGAGAGAAGGGAAAGCATATGGAAATGGTAGGAGACCTTCAATGATACACAAAATTATAAGAGGTTATGAGGGGCAAGGGGGAAGGAAAAAAAGGGAGAGAATTGAACAACAGCAGAGGAGGTAGAGAGGGAAGATGGGAGGGGAGGGGAGGGGAGGGGGGATAGTAGGGGATAGGAAAGGTAGCAGAATACAACAGTCACTAATATGCCATTATGTAAAAATGTGAGTATGTAACAGATGTGATTCTGCAATCTGTATTTGGGGTAAAAATGGGAGTTCAAAACCCAATTGAGTCAAATGTATGAAAGATGATATATCATGAGCTCTGTAATGTTTTGAACAATTAATAAAGATTTAGTTTCCATTTATTCGTGGAAAAGAAAATATGGAAAATTTATCTTACTACAACTTTACAGAAAAATAGTGTGGACAATTTAACTGCATTTATCACTTGCTTCCTTTCAATAACTAGTTATCCACAGAAGTTATGAGAGAATTATAATTGCTTCAGCTATCAACCTAACATTGACTTAAGTAGAAGTAGACAAAATGCACTGATAATGGGTTTGGGTTCAATAACTATTTCCAACTTTCCTGGGTAAAAATTCAGTGTTTGCATTTCACTCTTTGATTGTGGTATAACATGTACAAGGAGCTAGAAGACAAAAGTTGTTCTATGAACATAGGGTAGAGGCATGGGGAATTAGGACCAGGACTTCTATGTCACAGTGAAGATTACCTGTTATACATGCCATGTTGGTCAGTTCCATAACTGGGGGGTTTTATGGTAGCCCACACTTCTATCTATCATCTATCTATCCTATCTATCATCTATCTATTCTGAGAATTAAATCCATAGTTAACTTTTTCATTGAGCTACATCCCTAGCCCTTTCCTTTTTTTTTTTTTTTGAGGCAGGGTCTCACTGTCTCAAAATAAATTGCTGAGACTGGCCTCAAACTTGCAATCCTCCTGACTCAGCCTCTCAAATCACTGGATTACTGGCTTGTACCACTGCACCCAGCTATCTACTTTATCATTATTAAGAATTCAGTAACATGGGGAAAACACCAGTCCTTTAAAGGATGAATATATAAAAAGATGCCAGTAAGCCTCCTCTTAATGAAGCTATCTTGTTACTTTTGTAGGATTCAGCACTGTATTGTGGACCCATCATCAGCAGGAACCTGGTGCAACATAATTTGCTCATCTCCAAGCAGGGAGGGAGCTCACACCACCTCTTGGAGGGAATCCTTTCTACCAGAATGCAGACCCTGGTCGTGCCATTAGTACAGTACTCTAGCTTGAAAATAGTACAGTTTTCAGGGGACTACTTACCAATATGCAAATGTATTTGAAAGAAGTGTAACTTAATTTCTACAACTGGAACATGACCAAACCCACAATGGAAATAAATATGGCATGACATATCCAGCAGTGATCATCATGTGGTTGTTCAGTGACAGCAAAACCTCAAACTGTAAAAATGACTACTTGTTTGGAACTGAAAATCTAACATGGATGATCCTATACCCAGCTTCTGGGGCACCTTGTGTTTTCTTAGGCCCTGTATTTAGGGGTAAGTGGCCTGCTTCTGTCTTCATTTGGGACTTACCTGTAATTTCCCAATGTGTTCTGGCACTTGGGTAAGCTTGGATCCCTGGTCTTGCCCCATGTATAACTTCTCTAGAGACACCAAAGAAAAGATTTCCTCTGGGAAGGAAGAGAACTCATTTCCTGATAGTCCAAGTATCTTCAGGTTTGAAAGTAAGCCCAACTCCAAAGGCAACTAGAAGTATTCCAAAGAGATAAGTTTAAAATCAAGATTATCTTTAACAGTCAGAAAATAAATGCCACTTCTGGTTTTGAGGCAGATTGCTAAATGAAAAGTAGGGCAAGGCAGCATCTCTTACTGTGAAAAGTTTACACATGCAGTATATTTACTTGTAGATCATAACTCTGAAATTCTACCTTTTTTCCTATCACCTTTCTGGTTCCCACTTTTATGCACTACTTTAAATCAGAGTGATTATAACATGCTTTATTGCAAATTTATGAACTCACATATGATAAATGCCTGATACTTTTAAAAGAAAAGGTACTGTGGTTGTATAATATTGCAGTGATAATTAATTATTAATAAATTCAGTTACCAGAACTAACAAATTTAGTAATGTGACTCTCATCCTTTACAGTAAAGACTTTATTTATTGTGCTACCAAGGATTGAACCCAGGGGTGCTTTTTCGTTGAGCTACCTCCCCATCTCTTTTATTTATTTATTTTTTTATTTTGAGACAAGGAGGTCTTGCTAAGTTACTGAGGCTGAATTCCAACTTGTAATCCTCCTGCCTTAGCCTCTTGAGTCACTGGGTTTACAGGCGTATGCCACCACATCGGGCCCTAAAGGCTTTAATTGAGCAATTTTGAAACCCCAGTTGAAATCTCAGTTGGAAACAAACATGTGTTCATACCATTTCCAATTGGAGCATTTGGTGAAGACTATTATGACCCTCACTTGTCACGTTCTGCTTTCCAGTGAATACTAAAGCTCCAGTGTCCCATATGGGTAATAGGTGGGCATCTCACAGATAGCCAAACTTCTGGGGTTGGAAGCCTGTAGGGAGGTTCTGTGCCACCACTGTGATAACTAGCCACCTAGGCTCCTAGTTACCCATCACCTGGAGAGACAAGCTCATTACCTTCAGCCAATACCTCTAAACATCAGATTCCCTTCTTTCAACAAATCATAATCTGCATGACTATCATGTTCACCAATCAGTCTCTTTCTGGCTCTCTTGAACCTCGTGGAAAAAAATCTCATTTTTAAAATGTATATGACATAATCACACTATTAATTGTGTTACAGATTTTCTTGTAGAAAGAAAAAAGCCCAGCCATGCATCTCATCTGCTTCTCACGTACTTTTGAATTTGGTTTTATTCCTGACCAGGAAATCCTTTCTCCTAGTTCCCCTGCATTACCCTTGGGCATTCTTCCCACCCATTCCCTAATCTGCTATCCTGCTTTCCATTCTGGTTTGACCTCAGCTCATCGAAGGCCCCCTCTCCCTCACACCTCGACAGCTAGGTGGAAGAGACAGATCACTGTCTCACATTTGGGGCAAGGGCAAGCCCACCAGATGCACAACTTATCTGTTAAAGTCTCACATACCTAGAATCAACCAGAAGACATTTTTCTTTTGTGTGTGCATAAAATATGGTCTCACTTTCCCAATACTTTTAAAATGTTTTCAGTTTTAAAAATTTACTTTTTAAAAAATGTATTTTTATTTTATCATCGTTATTATTATTATTATTATTATTATTATTATTATTACCACCAGTTTGGGGCTGGCCTTAAACTTGCCATCCTCTTGCCTCGGCCTCCCAGGCCACTGGGATTAACAATCATGTGCCATCATATACAGCTATTTATTTACTTTTAAAAATCAGATTAAGTCAATCTTCAGAGAAATTGATGTTTAAACTCTTTTCCTTGGTTTTTAAAAATTCTTCATCAGGCATTTTATTTTCTTCCATACAAAGCACCTGCATGCTGGGCATGAGGTAGCACATACCTTTAATCCCAGCAACCCAGGAGGCTAAGGCAGAAGAATAGCAAGTTCCAGATCAGCCTCAGCAACTTAGCAAGACACTGAAATAATATTTAAAAAAATAAAATAAATAACAAATAAAAAGGACTGCAGATGTAGCTAAGTGATAAAGCATCTCTGGGTTCAACCCTCAATACCAAGAAGAAGGAGAAGAAGAAGAAAGCACCTGTGTTTGGTGCAATTCAAAACAATGGGAAAAGATTTTTTAATCTAATAACTTTATTTTAACTTAGTGATTTCGCTCTTATTGCTGTTTACTTAACACATAGGTTTAGCTTTTCTTTTTCAAAGTATATTGAATGTTCAGAGATTTTTTTCAGGATCCAATATCTAGATTCTCATAGTCATATTAAAGTATAATGGAAATAAATCTGGATATAGAGTGAATCTACAGCACATCAATAGAGGGGAATGATTGCTGGCACTATAATTGAGCTATGCCATTTTGATGTTGAATCCATTGTTTTGGTTTTCTCCCTTAATAGAAATCTACAGTACAAATTAAGTCCATGCATCGAACATCAGCTATTTTTTTATCCACCTAGGCAAACAGAAGCCATTGGTCAGGCTTCAAGAGCCAAAAACCCATCAGCTGAGATTTTGGGATGGGAGAGATAAGAAGCTAGTTTGAAGGACATGTGTCATTAAGGAGAGAAACGCCCTGGAGGTTACAGGTGGAATTAGCCTAAGAGGAAAACTAGAAAGAAGGACAAAAGCACAAAACATGCCATCAGAATTATTAAAGATAAAAGCAATGGTACATAGAGATTTTTGTGTTCAATATAAAAATATTTATCATGTCTACATTGCAGTACAGTTTCATTTACAGTAACTCTTGGTATTGAATAAGGCTTATCTTTGTCAACAAGCAGACTCTGTATGACTCTGACCTCTTAAAATTTCTCAAGAAAGGATTAGGTATCCTTTATAACTTGATAGGAATGAAGTCAATGTGTTTTCTTTCCCCAAAGCACTTTATGTTTTAATTTCTTTCACTTCAACTCTAGAATGAAAGGCTTGTCCACTAAAAAGAATTTCTTATATAAGCAGTTGAATAGTGGGGGGGATTTTGCTGTCATGTACAATGGAACCTTGAAAATTCTCCAAGGTGGGGTGCTACCTTAGTAGAAAGTAAGTCTTAGATTCTCTTGGTATATTTCAGATTACCATCAAAATGTAGTTTTAAAACCCCACAGCAATAGAGTGCTCAATAAGTATATATTGAATACTTTTCTATAAAATAAAATTGTGAAACCTAAAAAGAAAAGAAAACCCCATAGCAATTAGGAAAAAGTTTTAGAAATTGCAAATCAAAAATATTTAAAATATAGCTGGGCAGGGTAGCGTATGCCTATAATCCGAGCAGCTTGGAAGGCTGAGACAGGAGGAGTTCGAGTTTAAAGCCAGCCTCAGCAATGAGGAGGCACTGAGCAACTCAGTAAGACCCTGTCTCTAAATAAAATTCAAAATAGGCTGGGGATGTGACTCAGTGGTTGAGTGCCCCTGAGTGCAATCCCTATTACCCCCCACAAATATTTAAAATATAAATCCATAAGGCCCAGGATTTTTTATAACTTTTGGTGAATATATGAGATTGGTGTCCATGGCCAGGAAAATCAGAACTATTATTTGGTTCCAGATTTTGATTTCCAAAATCTCCCTTTTCTCTCTCTGCAGTTGCCCTTTGCTTGAAATAGCAACTCTATTCTTTTTAATTTTCAAATATTAAGAAATAATAAAGATAAAAACACATGCATGCCCACTGCACAAATCTTTTAATAAACACAATGAAATTCTAATATTAAAGTTGCTTCCTTATTATCCCTTCCCCATTTTGTTGACTTTCTTTTCTCTTCCAAGAGGCATCTACCATCAAGAATTTAGTAATTTTCCTTTCAATTTTTATTTACATACTTTTATTATGTACACAAATATCCATAAAAATATGTATCTATGTGTATATGTATGCACATACATATATATGAATGTATAAATGTGTGATTTTTTGTGATTTAATAATGTACAAATGGTATGATAAAGTTCCACAATTTTGTGACTTTTTAGTCAATACTAAAATTTGAGTTCTAGGCTGAGGATGTGGCTCAAATGGTAGCGCCTTTCGCCTGCCATGCGTTCGGCCAGGGTTCCATCCTCAGCACCACATACAAAGATGTTGTGTCTGCTGAAAACTAAAAAATAAATATTAAAAAATTCTCCCTCCTCCCCCCGTCTTAAAAAAAAAAAAAAAGAACTGCTGATCTAAAGTGCTCAGAACCAGAAAATATTTACTGTGATTCTTATTCTAAAATTTGAGTTCCATACACCTTCACATATATAGTTCCAGTTCTTAGATTATGATACAGCATTCTATGTTACAAATGTACCACAGTTGATTTTGCCCAATCCCCTACTAAGGGACATTCAGATTGTCTCCCATACTTCATGATTATCAACAATGCTATAATGACCAATTTGAACTATAAGCCTGCACACCTGTGGGAGATTAGGAACAAATCTGTGCAGTTTCCCACGAATGGGAACATTTAGGTCTAAATGTATGTGTAAGAAAAACCTGCTGTTTATGGAAACCCTGTCAGGAAGTAGACTTTATTATAGACCCTGGAGGCCAGCAGCTGTGGGTTGGGCTCTGGCTCTATCACTTACAGGCTGTGTGGCCTTGGACAAGTTCAGCTCCCTGCCTGTCATTTTCCTCACAAAGACAAAAAAAAAAAAAAAAAAAAAAAAAAAAGTCACTGTAAGGATTAAACAAAATAAGAGGTGTAAAATACTTAGCTTGGTGACTGGCACATACAGGTTCTAATTAAATATTAGCTGCTATTTATGATAGCCACTGCTATTTACAGGAAAACAGTACAAAGTACCCCTCCCCTAAGGATATATTTGGTCACACTGAATTTTCACCCATAAAGTCAGTTCAGATTTTCTGTTTACACACAGAACACACCAACTTAGGGCAGGAAGAGCCCCAAGAAGATAGTGACAGAGGAAAGGGAGTCAGTACCTTCCCTATTTGATTATCATCCATCGCCAGGATTTCTAGGTTCTTCAGCCCACAGATCAGTTTCGGAAAGTGGTCCAGGTGGTTCTGGCTGAGATCCAGGAAGCGCAAGTTGTCCAGCCGCTTAAAGGAGCGCCGCAGCGCGCACAGGCCGGTGTCGCGCAGGTAGAGCAGGTGCAGCGAGGTCCACTTGCAGATAAGGCGCGGCACCTTCTCGAGGCGGTTCCCACTCAGCCCCATTTCCGTCATCTCCAGGAGCTCACTAAAGGTACGCGGGATGGAATGGAGGAGGTTGTGCGATAAATCGAGCACTGATATTTTCCTACACTGGCCCAGAGACTCGGGCAAAAAGGTCAGGTTGTTATAAGCCACATAGAACTTCTGCAGCCTCGTCAGATTCCCGATTTCCTCTGGGATGGCAGTTAGTTTGTTCTCGTCCAGGTCGATGATCTCCAGGTCGTAGAGGACACAGAGTTCCTGCGGGAACTCCTTGAACTGGTTTTTCCTCAGGTAGATTTCCCTTAGTTTGGTCTGGTTCACTATTTCCTTCGGTAGCGATTCCAGGTGATTTCCAGCCAGTCCCAGCAGTTCCAGATGGCGAAGGCTCTTGCAGATCAGGATGGGAATCTCCCTC
This sequence comes from Ictidomys tridecemlineatus, assembly GCF_052094955.1. Classification (NCBI taxonomy): domain Eukaryota; kingdom Metazoa; phylum Chordata; class Mammalia; order Rodentia; family Sciuridae; genus Ictidomys; species Ictidomys tridecemlineatus. The sequence continues at coordinate 114,805,755 of NC_135479.1, read as the reverse complement.
AGGTCAGTCTGGTAGAGCCGGAGCTCCCGCAGGGAGCGGAGGCTGCTGATGACTGGGAGGGAAGAGGAGAGGAGGGGGTTGTAACTGAGGTCCAGGCCCTCCAGGTTGCTCAGCGTCCCCAGCTCCAGGCACAGGTCCTGCAGTTTGTTCTTATTCAGGTAGAGGATCCTGACATTCTTTAATTGCTGAATGTCCTCGGGTATTGCTTCAATCTGGTTATTTTCCAAATGCACTTCTTCTAATTCCTTTAATGCCAAGATCTCCAGTGGAATGGCAGTCAGGCTTTGATTAGAAGCGTCAATGAAGAATGTCCTATCTGTGACCTGTGGTGGATCATTTCTCAGAAGAACTTTAGGTGAATGTTCTTGTAATTTTAGTAAATCCTTTGACATTATTTTGGAGAATAATTCAAATATTCAAAATCCAAAATACTATGAAAAGAAAAATATCAGAAATCTCCGGTCAACAGATTTGCTATCTCTATGAAAGAAAACAATTAAGATCTCACTGATTAAATTTGGTGCTTGAAATTATTATGCAACCTAAAATTTAGACTTTTGTGTTTCATGTTAGGATAAGAATTAAAGTATAGGATCCTCTTTCTCCTAACAGGCTGACTCACATGGAAAAAAGGGGGGGGGTCTAATACCAGTTTCTAAAAATGCTTATAGATAGGCTATAGAAGTTTGCAAAATATCATTGTTTTGCCATAACACTGAGGGGAAAAATAGAAATAGAATCATATTTTTAAAATGTTATTATTTTTTTTAAAGCCACTAGGCTGAAGACAGCTGAAAGAATGAAATTCTAGACATGGACCAGCTGTTTTTATGTAAGTAGAAGCCAGTGATGAGGCCCTTTCATGCCTGGCATATTTCACATTTGGGGCTGGTAGGCAGAGAAGAACTTCTGGGAGGAGGAGAGCTAGCCAAACTTATTACCAGCCCTGTGTGGGTTGGCATAGGAGGTTAGAATCTGGAGTGTTCTCATGTTTAGAATCAGTTCTCCCCACTAGATAGATGTCCTCTATTAAACTTTGGCTGACTAAGTGGCTGTAGGGAAAGTCACAGGCTGGATTAAAAAGCAGAGAACCTGTAGATTTCATGTTTTAGATCTCCAAGTCTGGCTGGAGGAATGGGCTTAAAACCCTAAGCAATATTTTTAAATGGCAGAGATTTGAACCAAAGCTGTAAACAAGAAATTAAAAACCTAAATAAATGAAGATATAAAGGATGCCCGTGGATTAGAATATGCAATAAGGTTGAAATGTCAAAGATCCACCAATTTAATCTCTAGTTTCAATGTAATAGCAATACAAATCTCAGCAAAAATTATTTTCTTTTTAGTAAAAGTTGATAAGCATTTTATATGGGAAAATCTTCCTGTTTTTCTCAGAAAGCAAGAGATAAAAAACTTCCCTGTGAAAGATGGCCTCCCTAAACCAGGAGCAAGGTAACACTCTTCAATGGGAGTTGTAGCTGAGAGAATTCTGTACAAACAGACCTTGTTAAAAATAATTCCTAGACAGGCATTCACCATGGGTTTGGTAACACATGCCTGTAATCCCAGCAACTCAGAAGGCTGGGGCTGGAGTTCACGGCCAGTCTTAGCAACTTAGACCGTATCTCAAAATAAATGAATGAATCAATCAATCAATCAATCATCAATCAATAAATGGTCTGGGGATGTGGTCAGTGGTTAAGCACCCCTAGGTTCAATCCCTGATACCAAAAAAAAAAAAAAAATCCAATCTTCCTTAAGCCTCCCCACATAATTTTGTTACTTTTCCAGAATTGCCTTTCTTTGTTCAACATAATCTAAAAGTATGTAGGTTTTGCCACTTCTTTGGGTCTACATTTTCTTACAAGGGCTCTCATACCTTGTCAAATTTATATTGTTTGTATGATTTCTTCTGCTTACCTATTTTATGTCAAATTAATTTTCAGGTTCAGAAAGGGATCCTAGTGGGTAAAGTCTTGTCTACCTTATAGTAACACTACCCTTTTCTTTGATTAAAACAAACTTCTGGGAAACTATAAAATCCCTTGAAATGAAGTTCCATATAAGCTAGAGTGAACTTCTTGTTATAAGAGAGTTAGATATTTAACAGTGGGTGAAGAGAATCTCAAAGTTTCAGCCAATCATAAAAGTAGAGTTTGGGGGGCTGGGGTTGTAGCTCAGTGGTAGAGCACTTGCCTAGCATGTGTGAAGCCCTGGGTTCAGTCCTCAGCACCACATAAAGATAAATAAATAAAATAAAGGTATTGTGTCCATCAACTAAAAAAAAATTTTTTTAAAGAGTTGAGTTTGGAATTTTTAGATCCTTGATATGTTTTGTGCTTGAGAAAAATGGTAGGAGGAAAAGAAAAACCTTATCATGGGCTTTAAAATATCCCCAGAGTTCTGATAAATAAGCTGGGATTCAGTAACTTCATCCTTTTGAAAATCTCTGATCAGGGCAGGGTCAGTGGTATACGTCTAAAATCCCAGCAGCTCAGGAGGCTGAGTCAGAAGGATAGCAAGTTCAAAGCCAGCCTCTGCAACTTAGGAAGGACTAAGCAGCTTAATGAGATCCTATCTCAAAATAAAAAGGGCTGCAGATGTGTCAATGGTTAAGTTTCCCTAGGTTCAATCCCTGGTTAAAAAAAAAAATCTCTGATCAGTTGCCTAAAGATGAAAAAGTCCTTAGCAGAATATCCCTTTGCCAGAATTGTCAGCACTTGTGTACAGCAGTGTGCCCCCATCAGCCCAACACCAAACTATTCATCTAAACAGCTTCTCAGGACTTATTTCCTTTAGATAGACTCAAAAATGGCATTTTACCCATTTTTTGGAGTGTTTCTACTCTTCATTCCCCTACTCACACCATCTCTCTGGCAATTCACAGGAAAAATCTTGTTTATTTATTTTTAAAGAATTTGTTATTTCAAACTTACCTTTAATAATGAGCAAGAAGGTATTGGTCTGTATTTCACTACCATACTTTCCCATCTCATCAGAAAATAAAAATGTAGAATTTTCATGACTCACTCTTATCCATGGGCCAAAAATTTTTAAGTAACAAAACACTAATTCTTCCACCTGCATATTCAATACCCTAACATGCATGCCTGAATAACACCAGAAGCCAGCACTCCAAATACCCCTCAGAAAATTCAATGTCAGAAATTTCAACCACAAGTCTACCCTGTTCCAGCACTTGATAGCAGCACAGTTGAGCCATCTGATAGGGGGAAAAAAAAAGATAGCTGATGGATATGTTAAGTATGAATTCCCTGAATCCTTTGAGTTCCATCTCTAAATTATAAGAAAACATCCCTAGATGGGCCATATTGAAACTGGTCTATAAAACAGCAAATTCCCTATTTCTAAAAATTGTCCAAGCTGTTCCTCAGAAGACAGGTGCAGAACCCTACAACTTGGCTTAAAATGACTTTGAGAACCTGGCTATACCCAAAGTCTTCATTGAGTAGAACACAAATAATCAGAACAGGACTTTACAGAGCAGAGCAGACCAGAACAAAGAGACTGGAAACTGCCTAGTTACAAAGTAGTCACAATTCTCCCTGGTCCCTTTTACTGGGCACAATTCCTTACCCCAAGCTGCTTAAATTCCTTTGATACACTCAGAGAGGAGACAGATTTGAGCATGCCTCCTGTCTCCTTGACATGAAAACCCTTTCTTTTCTCAAAAACGGGGTGCCGTAGTATTGGCTTCTATGGGCTTTGGGCAGCAAGCCTTTTCTTTGTGTAAGTATTATCTGGGTTTCTAGAGAAATGACACCTTTAAATTATGATTGAATGCCATGATTTTGGATTGTTACATTGAGTTAAAGCAAAAGAAGCAATCATTTAAAAGTATTTATGGATCTTCTATCAAGCAATAGTACATTGTTTATTAAGTTACTCATATAAGAATACATACTAAACTTTCCTAGGATAAGAAGCCAGAAAAATGCAAATGCTGCCCTTTATTGGAACATATATTATCTTTTGTTCTGATTTCTAGAAAGTTCAGAATCAAATTATACCTCCACTCTGGAATCTTGAATTTAAGTATTCAGCAAACCCACCCAAGTTTCCCTTACATCTGTTCAATAACATCTTCCCCCCCTCAGTGATTCTTAAGAGGAGGGAGCTTTTTGGACTACATCCCCCTCCACCTAGGAATCACTAATAAGGAGAAATGTATTGATGGAAAGTAGTTGTAGATGTGATTTGTGTCCTTTCAACTGTTTTATTCTGTATGTATTTGACATCACTGTAGTTCGGTGTAAATGCTCTCTCATTGTTTCTGCTTTGTTTTGCTAAGGTGGAGAGGAAAACAGTGCTATAGGTGCTGCTTGGTTTAAGGAAGCTCCTTTTCTATTCTGTTAGTCACTCTCTGGAACTACTTATTGTTTCCTTGGAAGAGTATTCCATCCTTCCTTAGTAGTAGCATCCTCACCCTCTTTGCTTTCCCTTACCTTCTTAATTCTAAATACTGTAAGGGAGAGATAGGAAAAGGCACATGGGTACTGGAACTGGACTCACTCTTGCTTTAGAATTCCAAGCTGCCTCTTAACTTTGTTGGGAGCACATAGTATAAATGAATACAGCGCTCCCTATAATCATCATGTTTCACCTGGAGAAAGGACATTTCTAGTGATACTCTAAAACATATAGGCAAGCAAGGTCGAGCACAATTTCATGAGATGGAGTGCTGGTTTGTTTAGGAATTCGCCCAGTACAAGAGGAAGGACTCCGATGTTTATTGTTTTAAAAAGCTAATTAGCTGAAGGAGAAGTGTGGTGGGTGTGTGTGTGTGTGTGTGTGTGTGTGTGTGTGTGTTTCTTACTGGGGATTGAACCTGGGGTCTTGCATGCACTAGTCAAGCATTCTATACTTAATTATAAGTGGCCTGTTTTCACCTTTCGCATTTTCCTCCACTTTCTCACCCGCAAGGAGTCTCAAATAGTTCCACAGTCCTCTACATGTCCCCTCCATCTCCTTCGCTTCGGTCTATGGCAACTCCCAAACAGAAGATCTTGCCCTTTTCCTACCTTGTTTCCCCCTACACTCAAAAAAGCCCCACATCCTGACCGTAGTAGTACTTTGTAATATCACTGGGTTCTGTCCCCTCTTGCCGCCTTCGGTGAAGACTCCCACCTTAGCCAGTCTCTCTTGGGTTGCTGGAGCTGCCTGTGACTAGGTTTCCCGTCTAGTTCCAGTCAAATCCATCCTCCATCATCAGCGTCTTGCGATCTGAGGGCTCCGGGGGGGCCCCTGTCCCTTAACAGTTGATGCTCCAGCTCCATCACAGTTGTGCTCCTTGGAAGATGTGCCTGCCTCTCACCTCCTTGAACTGATCCGGGTACACCCAAAGTACCTGCGCCTCTGCAACACACACTAAGCAGTTGTGCCCTCTGACAGGTTACCTCTTGACTAGTTTGGTTGTCACCTCCTCCAGAAAGTCCTCCTGGATGGTCCCGCCCCTCCACAAAACCCTTTATGTTCCCATACCGCCACGTCCTTAAAGCGTGCTGGTGCTACCATCAGTTTCCAGAGCTTGGCATCCGCAGACCTGTGCACCCTTTGCGGGTGACGGCTGTGTCATAATCGTCTCTCTAGCCCCAGCCCCTAGCCCTATATCCACCCAAATCCCGGGAACTCCTCCCTGCAAAGGAGCCGGGGAGCCCTCCTTCAGTGTGCCTTTCAGCCCAGGCGGGGTAGCCAAGGAGCCTCAGAATCTGCTTCTCCGCATGCCAGCAGGGCCTCAAGGCCCACGCGCGCGGGGCAAGGAGCGCGCAACACTCTGGACCCCGCGCTCTGGGCATGCGCCGTGGCTCCGCCCCATTCTTTCCCTGAGGCACCGCCCCTGGGCGGGCCATGGCGCGGAGCAGCGCGGCGAGCAGTTGCCAGGGCAATGTCGCCGCTGCAGCAGCGTTTAGAAGAGCACAGGATGTCGAGTAGCCTGCAGGAGAACGCCGCCGAGGCGGTGGAGACCGATGATACCCCAACTCCTACTCTCACCCCTAACCCCAACCCAGACTCGGCCTCCGCGAGCGAGAACGGTAAGAAGGAGGGTGCCGTAGTGCTCCCACCTGGCCCGGATGCAACGCGCGACGGGCAGCGGTGTCGCACCGGCTGATTCCTCGAGCAAACTGCCTGCCCAAAGCGGCGCGGCTGGAGGATGCCCTTGGGCACCCCAACTGTGGACCAGACTTTGCGGAGTCTCCAAACTCGGGCAGAAGAGAAGCCCAGACCGCCCGCGGTGTGCCCTGTGCACGCCAGTCGCGTAGCTGCTTTCCGGAGTCTGAAGGAAGGTGTGTTTAGGGGCTCTTAGCTACATTGGTCAGATCCCAGTGGAGCAAGAGAAATCTGGAGACCATTCTGACTTTGCACGTTTGGACTGCCTTAGTTTAACGAAAAAAGCTTAGCCCGAATGACACCTGTTCCCTATTTCAAATTTGGATTCTGATTTATTTATTTGAAACTAGAGACTGAACCCAGGGATGCTTTACCTACATCTCCAGCCCCTTTTATTTTTTATTCTGAGACAGGGTTTCAATAAGTTGCAGAGGTCTGGCCTCAAACTCAAGAAAGATCTTCCTGCCTCGGCCTCTCCAGTCACTGGGCTTGTTTTAAAGTGTGTGTTGATGGATGTGAAACAAGGTGGATAAAGAGCCTTAATCCTCATTGCACCGGAACAAAGCATTATTATGCTCTGTCTTTAGCATAAAAGGAAATTTAAACTCTGAGAATTTAATTTGCTTAAAGTTACATACCACAGAGTATGGGCGACAAAATCTGATTCCAACTCTTGGATTTTCCAGTATGTGGCTGTTCCGCCATAAAAGATGATCTGGAGGGAGCTGCCTCCAAAATAAGTAGGCCCGTTCTCTAGAAATTTTTAAATGTCTGCCAGAGGTGTAGATAAAAAACGAAATTTGGGTTAGATTCTTGACATTTTCCCGTGTAGCTATTGTTTCCTAGTTTTGCCTTTCAATTTGCTTTACAATTTGAAGACTGATTTAATATTTTTATGCTAATAAGAATATAGTATAGAAAGCCAATTATTGGCACCATAAAATTTCCATATATAAAACACAGGTGAATTTTAAATCAAAAAAGTAACAGGGAAATATAGCAAAGCTTTAAAATATGGCTAGCTAATTAAATAAAAATATTCTTGCAACTTTCTTAAACTAATGTTTAGGCTCTAATCAAAGATTCCTTTATCCTTCACAAAAACCACTCCTAAATCTGACACATTTCTGGTATCCTGGTCCATGGTGCAGCCAACACACACACACACACACACACACACACACACACACACTTGTGAAATCTGTTGTACTTGCTTCATTTATATTTACAGTTCATATGGCACAATGGGAAGAGTCTGAAATCGGTTTGATTTTTGCACATTCCATTATTATTACATGACTTCACATAAAATATTTCTCTGGACAGTATTTTCCTCAGCTACCAAAGGAAAGAGATTAGTTCTCCCTTTATGTCATTTCCACTGTCATCAGCCAGTGTCTGCCCAGCCTTGGTGGGTGCATCAATGGCCCTCGTAGAAATTATTCTTTATAAGGAATATCAGCATTTTTATTTGGTTTCCCATTGCTTTTATTTCTCTTCTCTTTTATCCTTAGTTCTCTCTCCTTTTCTTTAACATATTCTCTCTCTCTCTCTCTCTCTCTCTCTCTCTCTCACACACACACACACACACACACACACACACACACACACACTTTTGAAGGACATATATTGAGAAAACTTTTAGAATAATTTGTGATGATAGATACATTTATTTTTTCAAAAGTTCCAGAATCTATTGCTGGGCTCCAGGAATATTATTGTAATCTGTGTTTGGAAAACTCCAAGAAAATAAATCCTTATATATTGCATGTATTCCAAGAAGTGGATGAAGATATTAAAAAGGGGTAAGAAAAATAAGTATTTGACTACATTAGTAGTTTTACTAATTCTTAGATGTGTGAAAGTCACTGATTTTATAGCCATGAAAAAGCTGGGTAAAAATGGATGAATGTTTTGATTCAGATGAATAAGTAGATGAGTGACACTGTTGGTAGATCTTAGAGATGGTGTAGGATACTGGGAAGAGCACTAGACCAAGAGCCCTCAAGTCAGGGCTCCAGATTCCTTTTAGCTCTGTGAGCTGACAAATTTAGGCAAATTATCAATATTGTCTATGTTGTTAATATAAAGAGGGAATACTTTGCATATGTGTGTGTAAGAGAGAAATTAACTCATACAGAATACACTAAAGTCTATAGAATTCCAGTAGTTTTTAGTTACATGGTAAAAATCTACTATATACTTAGTAAATCATTCTACTACATGGTTCCAGTATCTGTCATCTTTGTATTTCAGAATCTTTTCTCCATTTTTTTCTTTTCTTTTTTTTTTTTTTGTATTTTTAACAGATTGGAAAAAAGAATCACCTTAAACATCGCGGGTAACAATAGATTAATCCCAGTAGAAAGAGTAACAGATGAAGATTTTGGGATTCTTTCCCAAATTTTAGAGACTTGCCCATATATTAATGGTATGTTTGATTAAGAATAAGTATCTCCTGCTCTTCAGTGTTCTATTTTATAAGGAATGTAAAGTTTCATCTGTGTCTTTCAGGTTTGGATGTGAGATATAATGTTCTAAGTGATGCTGGTGCATACTATGCTGCAAACCTGCTTCAGGTATTATTTGACTACAGAATATTCTTAGTTCTGTTTACAGTGAAACTACTTAGTCTAATGGCACATACACAAACACTAGTTATGCAAAATGTCAAGGTCCTGACTCTGTGCTATATTTATAACACTTGAAATACATGGAAATTCATATTTGGTCTCAGTAGAGCTGATACCCAGATTTCATGAGTTATCTTTTGCAAACTTGTATATCATTGTTAAATACATAAAGTATGTCCACACTTTTTAATAATTTTAAATATTTTAAAATTTGTTCTAATTAGTTATTCATGAAAGTAGAATGCCTTTAGACATATCATACATAATTGGAGTATAACTTCTCATTTGTCTGGTTGTACATGATGTAGAGTTACCCAGGTCATATAATCATATATGCACATAGGGTAATAATGTCCAATTTATTCTACAATCATTTCTACACCCATGCCCTGTGGGAAGCCGTTCTCAAAAGTGATTTGAGTTACCTCCCTGGCTGGGTGAGAGGCGCTTTGACAACTGTGTCAGAGCCTTCCCCACCTAGTCCCAGGTGCGAGGGCTTGTCCGTGTGGAGGTGTGCCTGACCACTGACTTGAAGACCAATCACTGACCCTGACCTTGGAATGCTGCCCTCCTCGACCTTCATTGGATGGGATTTTCCCTTGAATTTTTTGCTCCCCAATAAAAGCTCACTCCCTGGCGTGCTCTCCTTCTCTCGCTCACCGCATTAGGTGGCTGGAGGCGGGAGCTAGGAGAAGCCATCTCCGGAGCTGGTTATTAAAGGTAACGAGAGTATGTCTCTAATTTTAAAACTCACTAGTTAATTTCTATGCTTGGAACCTCTTTTATGAAGCTCGCACGCTGGTTGTGCCGCAGAATACCCCCTCCTTCACTCCTCTCTCTAGTCCAAAATACCTCTATTCTTCCCCCACCATTATGAATTACCATAGCATGTCCACACTTGGAGTTGTTGGTAAAAGTGAATACAGTAATTTTCTTTCACTTATTATTGAAAATTCATTATTTTTCCTTAACGGTACTTGCTTTTGCTGGAATTTAGTTTTTCTGGATCATAAAAATTTTCTTTGGTTAGTGTTTTTAATTAAATAAATGTGTATATGATTGATTTCCATAATACATGTATAATAGCTTCTTTTTTCTCTCTCATAGACACAGAGGTATCTCATTTACTTAAATCTTATGTTTAATGATATTGGACCTGAAGGTGGAGAATTGATTGCTAAAGCACTTCATGTAAGCATTTATGTACTTCAAACTAACATATTATTTGGGAATTTTAAGTTTTGATTGCTTGGTAACAACATAATTAAATGTTAATGTAAAACTATGTTATTTCTTTATTTCACTTTTAGTCTATTAAAGTATGGACATTACATGAGCACTTTTGAATTCATTTGAAAATAGTTTTATCAAGATTATAATACATAATAAATTTACCCTTTTAAAGTCTTTAATTCAGTGAGTTTTTAATAAAAAGTATATTTAGAGAGCTGTGCAGCCATCACCACTATCAATATTTTTAGAACATTTTCATCACCCCATCCTATAGAAACTCCAAACCTATAGCAATCCCCCCTCCATAATTCCCTCCCAGTTCTCTCCAGTCTTTAGAGGCTACTAATCTACTTACTATATGTACACTTACCTATTCTGAACATTTCATATAGATGAATCCTATGATACAAGGCCTTAATGTGTAAAGTTTCATCCATATTGTAACACGTTCCATCTGTTTTTATTAGCAATTAATATTCCACTGTATGGATATATCACATTGTGTTCATCTATCTGTTGATGGACATTTGGGTTTCTACTTTTTGGCTATTATGAATAATGCTACTATGGATAGTCACATATTTTTTATGGACTTGTTTGTAGGATACATACCTAGGAGTGAAATTGCTGGGTCATATGATGTTTGTTTAATATTTTGAAGAACTGACAATTGTTTTCCACAGTGGCTGCAGCTATCAACAATTCTACCAGCAATGTTGGGGTGTCCCAATTTCTCCACATCCTCACCAGCACGTGTTATTGCCTAATTTTAACCTTCTTAGGGAGTGTGAAACAGTTTATAGTTTTTTGATTTACTTTTCTCTAATGATGTAGACAATCTTTTCATGTGCTTATGGTTCATCTGTATATATCCTTTGGAGAAATCTCTGTTCAAATCTTTTGCCCTTTTTAGATTGGGTTTTGAGATAAGGTCTTATCATATTATTCAGGTTGGTCATTTTTTTTTTTCTCCTTCTTTGAAGCACTGAGGATTGAACCCAGAGTTTACATATGTAAATGCTAGGCAAGTGCTCTACCCCTGAGCTCTATCTCCAGCCCCTCAGATTGGTCTTGAACTTCTGGGCTAAAGAGATCCTCTTGCCTCGGCCTCCTGAGTGGCTGGGACTACAGGGGTATGCCCTGCAACTGGTGGGTTGTCCTTTTGGGTTGTAAGAATTCTTTACATATTCTAGATATGTTTCTTATCAAATACGTGATCTGCAAGTCGTTTTCTCTCATTCTATACGTTGTCTTTTCACTTCTTTGATGTTCTTTGAAGTATAAAACCTTTTAGATTTCATCAACCCAATTTTTAATTTTGTTGCTTTTCTTTTGATGTTAAATATCTAGAACGCTTTGCCCAACCCAAGGTCACAAAGATTTCCATGTATATTTTCTAAGAGTTTTGTAGTTTTAGCTCTTTTCATTTAGTTCTTTCATCCATTTTGAATTAATTTTTATATATGGTATGAGGTAGGCATCAAACTTCATTCTTAACTTCATTCTTTTATATAATGGCTATCCACTTGTCCCTACCACATTTGTTAAGAAAACTGTTCTTTACAAACCCCATTGAATTATCTTGACCCCTTTGTCAAAAAAAAAAAAAAAGCTGATGTAAATGTGAGGGTTTATTTCTGCAGTACTCTGAATTCCATTAATCCATTTTCTGTCCTTATGCCAGTACTATACTATCTTGATTTTTATAGTTTTGTAGTAAGTTTTGAAATTAATAAGTGTGAGTCTTCTAACTTTACTAATTTTTCAAGATTATATTGGATCTTCTGGATCCCTTTATTTCTATATACATTTTAGGAGTTTATCAATTTCTATAAGAAAAAGCAGCTAGGAGTTTGATAGGAATTTTGTTAAATCTGTGGATAAATTTGTAGAGTATTGCCATTTTAACAATATTAAGTCTTCCAAACTAAGAACATGGAATGTGCTCCATGTAATTTCTTTCAACTGTGTTTTGTAGGTTGCAACGTGCAGGTTTGCTATTCTTTTGTTAAATTTATTAATATTTTATTTTTTTCTGATGGTACTGAAAGTGAAATTGTTTTTATAACTTCAATTTTAGGTTGTTCATTGCTAGAGTATAGAAATACAATTGATTTTTTTATTTTGATATTGTATCCTATGCTGAATTTGTTTACTAGTTCTAACAGCATTTCTTTAGTGGATTCCTTAGGGGATTTTCATATTCAGTACAAGATCATGTCATATCCAAGCATTTTTTCTAATTTGGATTTTTTTTCTTTTTCTTGCCAAATTTCCCTAGCTCTAACTTTCCATATAGTGTTAAACAGAAGTGACCAGAACATACTTCTCTTCTTCCTGATCTTAAAGGAGTTTGAATTCATTTTAAACAGATAATTATTTACATTATTATATATCCTAACATGTATTCATTAGAATAATGAAATAGCTATAATTTTGTTATTTAATCAAGAGTGAAATAAGAAATGGAATTAAATCTTGCAAGTGTCTGAGAAATTATATTGCTTTAAAATGGGAGTTAGGAATTTAACATTGCAACAACAAAAAAGTGATGGTATAATGGAAAATGACTGCTGAATGGGTTCAGGACTACTTTTAGAAGTAATGAAAATGTTTTGGAACTAGCTACAAATGATAGCTACACAACATTGGGAATGTAGTAAATGCCACTGAGCTGTATACTTTAAAATGGTTAATTTTATTATTATGGATTAATAAATCCATTATGTGGATTTCACCTCTATAAAAAAGTGGTGTAATTTCTTAGAAAATAAATTTATATTTTCAATGAAAGGAAAGTTTATTAAATGTGTTTTATTTACTGGTTATTGACTGGACTTCTGTTTATTGGTCATTTGTTTTATTAAACTAGTAGATTTTTATCTACTGTTGGAAATTGAGTATTACCTTTAAGGAACATCCTAGTCTATCTCCTTGAAGATTACATGTGTTTATAAATGGTAATATTCCCTCTCCTAACTCATTTAATTTAGAGAATTCCATGGATTAAAAAGTTAAATTAACAGCTGGGCGCAGCAGTGCACACATGTAATCCCGGTGTCTCGGGAGACTGAGGCAGGAGGATCGTGAGTTCAAAGCCAACCTCAGAAAAAGCAAGGCACTAAGCAACTCAGTGAGACCCTGTCTCTAAATAAAAAATAAAATAGGGCTGGGAATATGGCTCAGTGATTGAGTGCCCCTGGGTTCAATGCCCAGTACCCCCCAAAAAAGAGTTAAATAAGTTTTGATTCTTTTCTTTTTTAGAAGAATACAACTTTGAAATACCTGCGAATGACTGGAAATAAGATTGAAAATAAAGGTGGAATGTTTTTTGCTTCAATGCTGCAAATTAATTCATCCTTAGAGAAATTAGATCTGGGTGACTGTGACCTGGTGAGTAAATTTGTTTATGAAAAAAATCACCAAGATAATGTGTTATTCTCCCAGGAAATCAGCATATAGAACCATCCAAGAAACCAGTTAAATGGCAGTCTTATGAATTGTTAATCTTGTCCCTAATGTCTAAAATAAGAGAAAAGATGGGATTTTTTCCTTGATATAATAGTACAGACTGTTAATAAAATCAGATTATAGTAAATATCATAGAAAAATATACAGTATAATAAAAATATTCCTAAACTTTTGTCCATACTCATCTTACCCTGTAAAGGATTTTTAAAGAAAACAATCATGTTCATTTTTAATTAAACAAATACTAGTTCTCTAGTATAATACAAATTCCTTTACTTTGAAAATACTTTGTAATATTTACATTATGGCATAAAAAATTTAAAATAATGCTAAAAAAATAAAAGAAAAATACTAGGATGGTAAAAGCTACTCTGAGCCTGAAAATGAAAAATGTGGTTTTTGCTTGTCTTCATGTGCTATATGAACATAAAAGAATGCCTGTGCAAAGTCATATATTGCATAAGTAGTATGATCCCTAGCTGGGGTCCACATCTTGAGGACCCCACACAAAACCTTGAGGGCCAAGAAGCAAGACTAGAGTCAGACACCCAAGAAATGAATACTGAAATGTTAAGAAACTCCTTGTGTGTGTTGCAAACAGATTTTAGGCTAGGGAAAGAAGACTACAATAACAATTTATTTCTGAATTCAATCAACCTATAATTCAAAGAGCAATCTTTTTAAAAACAAAGTTTGATTTATTAGAATTCAGATAAATGATCTTGAAATATTTATGTAGAGAGATTAATTTATATAGTGTCAGTTTCCTTAATGAATTTTCCTATTTATTTTTTAGGGAATGCAAAATGTGATAGCATTTGCAACAGTACTATCTCAAAACCAAGCAATTAAAGGAATAAACCTAAACCGACCTATACTGTACGGGGAACAGGTATGTTTTCAAAGTGATGATAGCTAGTATAACAGCATGTGAATAAAACTGAGTTCTTAGTGAAGTTTATAGTGTATGAATACATTGTATTTTTGGAATTATCCTTATATCTTGTAAACTACTACTTACAAATAGAAATTTTTTAAAGGAAAATTATTATATTCTTGATAAGACTTTTAAAATTGAATATGCTTTTAGATATTGCTTATTTAAGCATCAAATGTCTTTTTTTCTTGAAACTCAAACTCTGAATGAATAGACCTATAGGGTTAAGACATTCAAGACAAAAATAATATATGGTAAAAGTTTTATTAAAGGCCAGGATGTAAGAGCCCAGTGTCAACTGTCTTTTTATTTGTTGAAATGTGACGAAGCATTGTATTTTTGAAACATGGTAACAAATAACAGTAAAATGTGTCTGCACAGCAGTTTGGCAAGTTGAACCTATGTGTAGTTAAGGTGCATGTTGGAGATAGAAAAGACATGGTTGCTTCTTTCAGGCTTCTTTTTCCTTAACAAATATCCTTTAAGCCACTTTAGAGTGGCTTAAACTTACTTAAATAGTGTTAGAGAGAGAGAGAGAGAGAGAGAGAGAGGGGGGGGGGGGAGGGAAGGAATATGACTAATTAGAACAAATTTAAAAATATTTTAAATTTTATAAAAGTTAAAAAAGGAATAAGAACCCCTTTTTTATTGGTCTAAATAAAAAGAGATATATCTACTAAAAGGAAAAGTAAATATCCAAAGCACTTTTTTTTTTTCTTTAAATACTGAGAATTTGAACCCAGGGATGGTTAATCTCTGAGCTAT